>NW_018165411.1:77622-87774 GCF_001263595.1 Phalaenopsis equestris
GGGCGGGAGGGGCGGTGGCAATTGGAAAGGGGCATGCAAAGCTAAGTGGCAACAAAAAGGATCTAGTAAAGCGGAGCGGCAACATAAAGGGTATGGCTAAGCTAAGCGGCAACAGAAAGAGTCTGGCGAAGTTGTGCAGCCACAGAAAGGATCTGGCAAAACTGAGCGACAACAGGGAAGGTCTGGCAAAGCTGAGAGGCAACAAGAAGGGGGTTGGGAGTCTGTGTGGTAGCAAGGAGAAAGTTGAACAGGCGCAAGATCGAACAGATAACCAACGCCGATATTGTCAAAGAACCACCAGTCCTCGAATAAAACCATAATAAGGGAGAATATGCCTAGCGCTAGGAGCTCTGAAATCAGAAACACAAGAATTGTGCCTTAAAGCACTCAAAACAGCACATATATAGAACAAAAGGAAAGAAAAAAGAGATAGAAGAAGGGGAGAAAGGGGACAATTCCCACCCCTTGAATTGTCGAGCGGTCCAGCAAGGCCTGGAACCGAGCCTTCAACTGAACTGGTTGGTCTTGCTATTTAGCAGGCCAAGCCTCGCGTCGCTGATAGATCCACTATTAAGGTTCTACTTTGTGCACCAAAAAAAAAATATTGGCTACATCCACCATTGTCCAAAAAATGAATGAAATGACAAATGATAACATTCTCAATATGGATGACGTTCAAGACCAATACCAATAGAATCTCTTTTATTGATAATATCAAGCACTCATTTAAATATCATCAAGATAATAGTTTAGGATCAACCATTATGTGCAAGTTTCTAACAATAGTTCACCTAAAACACTGACTGAGTCACTCAAGCACCCAACAATCAACAAGCTTTTTTTAAACGTTAATGTAGTGTCAGTGCACAACAAAAATCGTTTAATAAATTGAAGCTAGATGGTTGCCCACTGCTTACAACTCCTATAATTCTACTAACAACCCTGCCCTCATTTCCAGTTGAATATACTGCACGGATTTCTTGAATTTATCTTGTCTTGCTTCACAGTATGACTTTGTTTTTGAAAGCATGGGAAATTTTAGGTGTGGATTAATAGTTAATGATAGTGCAAATAAATGTAATTGGTTCTTTAGGCGGATGACTGTTGAATAAGTATTCAAAGTGTACTATTGTAATTTTAAGTCGGTAAATACTCATAATTTGGCATTATTAGAATCAATAATTAAATAGATAGTGCCCTCTTACCATTATTCTCCTATTACATCTTCTTTCTCCTAGTTTCTGAAATTGTTGGCAACTCAAATTACCATTTCTCTTCGAGGTTTGGTATTATATATATACAACAAATACTTTAACTTCTAGAATGAAAACGAAATTAGAAACTAGATAATCTCCAATATAAATTAAACAATCACCATGGCATGAAAAATGAACATCAAGAAGTAAACACTGGCAATAAAACAAGAGGAATATAAAATAATAGAAATCAAAATTGAGCAGGCATCATTAAGAAACAGCATCAGCAACCTGTTATACGAGAGTTGAGTGCATCAAAAATTCAACCTCAAAATAATAGAATTTTAAATTAAACTTTGTAAACCTTTTCAATACTGTATAAAAGGAACAACTTTCTTCTATTGGTAACCACAGTTAAATCAAAATGGTCTCTATTCTATCCAAGCAGACCTATCCCAAAAAAAAAGCAGAATTGTTCATTCACGTGTATTCCTTCTTCAACCATCATCGGAAACAATTTCAATCGGCGCAATACACATAAGTCAAATAATCCAAATACAACGACATATAAACATGTACCTGATAACCGTAGTAGTCTGCGGCATCAACACGAGCGCCTTCCTTGAGTAACAGCTCCGCAACAGGAATGTGTCCACGCACCGCACTCCAGTGGAGAGCAGTCTGCCCCGTGTGGTCCACTGCATTTACAGCTCCCCCATGCTGTCCAGACACAAAAATCCTGAATCCGCTCACTCCCACAAATAAAAAAGGAAAATGGTTTGAAGAGAAAGCAGGAAACAAATTCGAAAGAAAAAGACAAATAAGACCTCGATAATGTATTGAGCAGCAGCGGTGCGGTTATTCAGCGAAGCCCATTGAAGAGCGTAATAGCCACCGCCATCAGGCTCCGTGACGGAGCAGCTCTCAGACTCCACCAGCCTCTGCAGCTTCTCGAGATCGCCGTAGGCCGCCGCCGTGTAGACATCGTTTCGCAACGCTTCCTCCTCCGTAGCAGTAGAACCCTCCGTAGAAGAAGATGGGACGCCGCTAGTACTGCCTACACCGGAGTGGGTGACATCCCTTCGGTCCTCCTCCACAATCTCGATCTCCGACGACATCGTCAGGGAAGGCCGATTGTGTTGGAAGGAGAATTGAGTAGGAGGACTATGTTGACCTTGGCAGCCGGAATTTGGAACAGGTAATCAATCGATCGAATTTAAGCCGATGGAGAAAAATGGAATGATTTTGATTCTGTTTATTTTTGCGTTTAAATTTGAAGATTTTA
Source organism: Phalaenopsis equestris (assembly GCF_001263595.1). Classification (NCBI taxonomy): domain Eukaryota; kingdom Viridiplantae; phylum Streptophyta; class Magnoliopsida; order Asparagales; family Orchidaceae; genus Phalaenopsis; species Phalaenopsis equestris. Next base: position 80,104 of record NW_018165411.1, read on the forward strand.
ATTTTTCTTACCGCGGCGCGGTAATGTTACCTCAAGTTTTCCACAGAATTGGACGATTGCGAAGACGTGTTCACTAAAAGGCGGAGATTTGTTTTAGCAAAATTGTGAAAATATTAAGTTCCTGTCTTAATGTACTCTATTTTGTGATGATTCCTTTTCACCAATTAAATTTAGCAAATCAATTCAACAAAAAAAATTTTAGCACAAACACAATCCACAATGAATCCAATTTCATCGAAGGTTGGAGCACATCTCACATAGCACCAACACGATGGGACCAGGTTGATTGACCTCATACGTTAAGGTTAGTTCTGGAGATCAATCTTTTAGGCTAAGTATATCTATTGCATAACTAAAGAAGCTTACTTTTGATCCATCAAAAGTTAGAGCATGCCCCCACACGGAACCATACAATGTGATTAGATTGGTTGACTTCAAATCAGTCAGAGCTACTATTGGTTATCAATCCATTAAGTTAATAAACTTGAGAGGTGACAAATAACATGTCCCTTTCAATTTAGTCAATCTTAACATTTTTATTTGAATCATCTTCAGGTTCATTAGAAGTTGGAGCACGCCTCCACGTGGCACAAACCAAATGTAATTAGGTTGATTGGCCATTCTTTAGTAATTTATCCATTAAATTAATAAATTTGGGTCGAAGTATCTCTTATTGTGATCCAATATACTCATCGCACGTCGGAATAGGTTTGACAAACTCTCCACAAGTTTGGCTTTAGTCTATTGAAAGTTGAGTATGCCCCATTGACATGCCTAAGAATATTCAATTTTTATATATACATTTAATGTCCATATTTAGTGATATTATAATTTAAAGAAAGTCATTTTCATGTTTTTGTTTCAGGTATACTAAGTCTAGGCATTTGGAGCTTAAAGGAAGCAAATAGGAAGGATTTTGGAGACAAAAGATGACTCTTTGTAAAAGTTGAACAGGCGCCTAAACGTTGGATTTCGGCGCCTAGGTGCCAGAAACAATTATTCCTCTAAACGCATTGAATTTGGAAGGATTTTTGAAAGGATGTAAAAGGAAACTCTTGGAAATTCGTCCCTACATTATAAAATAAAGATTTTATGTCAGAAATAAGGAGGGGGGGGTGGGGCGGCAAAAAAGGTGTAAGGGTGAGAAAAACTTAGGGAAGATTTTTCTCTAAGAGTTGTAAGAGGAGAGAGAAAGTGAGATTTTTTCTTTATTACATTTCTAAGAAAGAATTGAGTGATATTGTAAGGAGATAAAGTGATTCAAGGGATTTGCTTGGGGAGGAGATTGAGATAAGTTATTTTACTTTATTTTCAGATGTAGTGCAAACTTGTTTCTATATCCATGTTTTGTTGTATCTTTCTCATGAATTCTGAGTAGTTATTTTGTCATTCTCCCTATTTTGTTATTCTCCCTATAATGAGATATAGTTATGTGAAGAATCTAAATTTTTTAGAAGTGTTTTAATTTCTTAATTATGATGATTCAAACTTTTAACTTCATTTACTTATTGATCTGACCAATTGATTTATTAAAATTTGTTGTGAAAACATACAATCTAAGAGGGCTATGCTTTCTACAACTAAGTAAGAAACACATTTGATTTCATGGATGAGAATGTAGTTCATGGGGTTAAATGCAAATAAAAAAATATATACTTTGTTGGGCGTAGAATTAAAGATTTTAGGGTGACAGACTAAAATCCCCACTTTGGACCAGGTGTTTGGAAACTAAAGCGAGATGTTAGCTCTCATGTGAGGGGAACGTGGGAACTCTAAGGTGAGAGCTTGGTATCTTTCGAGCATAACTGCGAATTTAGGGACTAAACTCTGGATTAGCCAATATTCTTTGTCACTCGTAAAGAGGATAAATAATATAATTGTTCCTACTTGGCACAATACAATATAATGACAATTTGGATAATTCACTCACTATAACCGCTTGTAAAGGGGAAGGATATTTTCTAAAATTTGAACCCTTAGTTATAAAACTTAGATTAGTTGCATTAGAATTAACTTTGAAGTTTAGAGATTAGTGTAGTAAACATTGTTTCCTTAGTTGTTTAATACAAATTTCAACCTGCTTGTTTACTTAAGTTTTCTATAATTTTGATATTGCGTCTTTGTGTTAGTATTATTAGAATTTTCACCTTCCTGTGGGATTTATACTTAGGACTCCATTAGAGCCCTTTATTATTTGTCTGATGTGTATACTTGTGTTTGCAAGCTAGTGACTATTTAAAATTGAACATATATATTGATTCACTAGGAGTGGCAGTTTTTAAAGATTTAAAAGAAAAACTGAATATACTGAAGTGAACCTTTGTTGTGATTGTCCTGCATATTTCTTAGTCTCGTTGTCACATGTATTAGGGTGTTGAAAAACATTACTAACATAATCACCGCATCAAGTTTTTGCGTCGTTGTCGGGGATGTAACGGAAAACTACTTTTTAACTTAAAAGACCTTATTAGAACTAAAAGACTTATTTCGTCAAGTATATGTGCATTAGTTCTTGTGTGCAAGTTTATTATTATAATTGTTATTTGTGTTTGTGTATGCATAGTTTAGTATCTATAAGATTAATACCTTAAGATTCTAAATTAGAAAGAACTATAAAAAAATTTGAAAACAACAAAAAGAACTTAATATTTTGAACAAAATGGAAAACAACTTTAAATAATCAATGTATTGAAATTGAACATCAACAGAGACCTTTAAGAGACTATATTAATCCTACGGGAGATGAAATATACCTGAGTATACAAACCACTACTGTAATTGCTAATTCATTTGAACTTAAACCTGTTATTATCCAAATGATACAAAATAATCAGTTTAGGGGAACACCATCGGAAGATCATAACTTATATCTTGCTAGTTTTCTAGAATTTTGTGCTACATTTAAATATGATGGAGTGTCAGATGATGTTGTCAGACTTAGGCTTTTTCCTTTTTCATTAAGAGATAAAGCTAAAATATTGTTAAACACAATAGTATTTTGATCTGTCAGAACTTGGGGAGATTTATCTCAAAAATTATTACCTTAATATTTTCCACCATAAAAAACTGCTAAGCTGAGAAATGATATCACATATTTCTACCAGTTTGAAGGGGAATCAATATACGATGATTGGGAACGATTTAAAGATCTCCTTAGGAAGAGTACACACCACGTTTTACCTGATTGGTTAATAATTCAAACATTTCATAAAAGATTAGTGGGATCTCTTAGATCTATCATTGGCGCTGTTGCTGGTGTTTTGTTAAGGTCAAAACCATTAAATGAATCTTATACTTTAATTGAAAAGATGGCTACTAACAACTTTCAATGGTTCTTTGAAAGGGTAAATCTTTAGAGAGTAGCCAGTGTTCATAATTTTGATGCAATGTCTATTTTGGCTTCTCAATTTGCTTTAATATCAAAGAAATTAAATCATTTTGGAATGAATTTATCTCAAACACCTCTTGTGGCTGAGGAAAATTTTGTGGGACAAATGATAGATTCTCAATCATCATATGAGACTTTAAATGCAATAAATAATCAACTGAATAACCCCTGTTCTAATTATTATAATCCTGGTTGGAAAAATCACCCCAATTTAAATTAGAATAATAATAATCCTAATGGTGCAAATCTGCAATAGGGAAACAATTAAGTGAACCACTTGGGAAATTTAAACAATCAGGGAAATAATAATTATCCTGGTTTTAATAGCAACACACATTTTAAGGATAATAAATTGTTTATGAAGGAAGTAGTGTTACAAATGGGTAATCTGTTAAAATTTTTAGTAGCGCAATGAGAAATATGGAGAATCAATTAAATTGCAACTGTACTTAGCAATAGGCCTCAAGGAATTCTTCCAAGTAATGTCGAGATCAATCTTAAAGACTAGAATAAAAAGAAAATTAAGGATATTCAACTAAGAAGTGGAAGAGAAGTGGAGACAAAAATTCAAAAAGAGATTGAAGTTGAGAAAGAAGGGGTGGAAATTGAAAAGCCAAAGAAAGATATTCCTCACAACTTAGAGTGCCCTATTACACCAATGAAGATTAAAGTTGAAAATCCACCACCTCCATTCCCTCAAAGACTAAGAGAGCAAACGTTGGATAAACAATTTTCAAAATTCTTGAAAAGATTTAAGAAATTAACCATCAACATTCCATTTGTTGAAGCCATAGAATAGATGCCAAGCTATGTAAGGTTTATAAAAAATATACTTAATAAAAAAAATTTACAGATAATGAGACTGTTGCACTTAGTAAAGAGTGTAGTCCTATAATTCAGAAAAAGTTTCCTGAAAAACTTAAAGATCCATGTAGCTTTACTATTTCGTGTGCTATAAGCAAGAGATTTTATGGAAAAACTTTGTGATTTGGGAACCAGTATTAACCTTATGTCGCTATCTATTTTCAGAAGGTTAGGTTTATGAGAGATTTCTCCTACTACAGTAGCCCTGTAGTTAGCTGATCATTCAATCATCCATCCTAAAGGAGTTGTAGAAGACGTATTGGTAAAGTTTAATAAATTTATCTCCCCAGTGAATTTCATTGTGTTAGATATGGAGGAAGATAAGGAAATTCCAATCATTTTAGGGAGACATTTTTTTGCCACTGGAAGAGCTATGATAGACGTAAAAAAGTTGACTTAAAGATCAAGAAGTTACATTTAATATAGCAAAATCAATGAAATACCCAACACAAGGAAGAGATGATGAATGCTTCAGAATGGAAGTTAGTGATTATTTAAGTAAGGACTATTTTTCAGATAATTTTGAAGAGAAAACTAGAGAGAACATTTGAAGCATAAAGATGAGGATCAAAGGCAAGATAAATCAATTGAAGAAAGTAATGAGGATTTAGATAATGTTTAGGAAAGATTAGAGCTATTGAACACTACAAAAATTAATAAGAATCTTACTTGTTCAATAAAAACACCTCCAGAACTTGAGATGAAGATACTTCCTATAAATTTAAAGTATGTTTCTTAGGAAATTTATCAACTTTGCATGTTATACTATCCCAAAGTTAACTAAATTAACAAAAAAAATTATTGGAAACTTTAAGAAAATATAAGAAAGTCTTTGGATGGACATTTCTTTGGATGGTAAGAAAGTCTTTGGATGGACATTAGCTCTTAACAAAAGAATTAGTCCATCGATTTGTATGCACAAAATTTTTTTGAAAGAACATCATGAACTAAAAGCTGACCCTCAAAGAAGGTTAAATCCTAGGATGAAAGAAATAATTAAGAAAGAAATTTTAAAATGGTTAGATGTCAGAATCATTTATCTTATTTCAGACAGTGCTTAAATTAGTCCAATTCACTGTTCTTAAGAAAAGGGGTGTGACTGTAGCTGTAAATGAGAAAAATAAATTGATACCAACAAAACAAGTCACTGGTTGGCGAAATCTGTATTGACTATAAGAAATTAAATTTTGTCACTAGGAAAGACCACTTTCCTCTACCTTATCTAGACCAAATGTTGGATAGGCTAGTTGAGCACAAATATTTCTACTTTTTGGATGGATATACTGGCATCACCAAGTTTCTATTGCTCTTGAGGATCAAGAAAATAAAAAATTCATTTGTCCTTATGCTGCTTTTACTTTTAGATGAATGTCCTTTGGTTTATGTAATGCACCTACAATATTTCAAAGATATATGATATCTATTTTTTGTGATTTAATTGAAAAGGGGATAGAAGTTCTTATGGACGATTTTTTTCAGTGTTTGAAACCTCATTTGAATCATGTTTAAATCATTTAGTAGAATTATCTAATCATAAAATTAAAAGGATTTTGCAAAAAAAACTATAAATCCTAACAAATTAGTTTGGTCTGCTAGATTAGATATTGTATTATGGGCTTATAGGATAACATACAAGACTCTTATAGGAATGTCTCCATATAGACTTATTTTGGAAAGAATTGTCACTAACCAATAGAACTAGAGCATAGAGCTTATTGAGCTATTAAGAAATTTAATTTTAATTAAAAAGATGTTGGTGAGGCAAGACTATTTCAACTGAATGAGCATGATGAGATTAGAAATGAATCTTATGAAAATGCTAAGATTTATAAAGAAAAAATGAAAAACTTGCATGATCCAAAGATAATAAAAAAGGAATTCAAACCTAGACAAGAAGTTCTATTATACAATACAAGATTCAAATTATTTCCAGGAAAACTTAAGTCCAAATGGATGGGGCCATATACTGTGATAAAAGTTTACCCATATAAAGTAGTGAACATTGAAGGTCAGAAAACTAAAAAAAATATTTAAGGTTAATGGACATATGTTGAAACCTTACTTTGATAGTTAGAGATATACTTTTAAAAAGGTTTTAATGTTGAGTCACCTAGAGTAAAGATTGGAAAAATCGGGCTGACCACGTTAAACCAAGCGCTTTGTTGGAGACAACTTACAGTTATCTTTGTAGTTAATTTTAGTTTATTTTTGTGTTAAACATGCTCTTTCAATGAATTTTATGTTTTTTAGAGTCTTACATGTTAATAAAATACATAAAACACTTTAATTATTGAATTTTAAAGAAGGAATGAGTGTTATTTGGACATTGGATGAGGCAGTGCATAAATGTCTCGGTGTCTAAGTGCCTAAATAAGGTGCCTAGGCGCTATAATTAGAAAAATAGCCCAGAAGCTTCTATTAAAAGTTTTTGGATGAATTTTTCTCTATATAAATCTTTGAACTCATCATTTGGAGTTAATTCAAGTCTATAGAAAGGGAGAGGATCCACTCTTCTTTTTCTTATGATATCCAACTCCAAGGGGACATACTAATATGGGATCTTCAATCGAAGGAATTCCACCAGTTTTGATGCACAAAAATTATATTGTAGGAATTTAATGAAGAAGAAATTGATCAAGGAAAGAGTTTTTATAAATTGAGGTTTCAACACTCCTAGTTGTTGTGTGGAAGAGATAATCGTGGAAAGGCGATGGGAAGTACTATGCTACACAACTGCTATCGTAGACATTCCTGTTGTGAAAGAATTTTATGTTAATTTTCATTGGATTAACCGGGGAGTTGTCTATGTTTGAGGCAGGTGGGTACCTTCTACTCCTTCAAAGATCAATTAATTGTTCTTGATAGATAATGTTCTAATTTTTCACTATGCCAACTTCTCTCCTACAAAAGACAATTTAAATGAAGTCTTTAAATTTCTGACAGATGAAGATGGAACTTGGGAAACAAAAGATGATTGTATTGTAAGTTTTCCTTCTTCATTATTAAATTCCATCTCGAAGCCTTGGCATTTCTTCATTTTGGAAAAATTACTTCCTACTACAAAACTGAGTAAAGTGACGAAAGAGAGTGTTATCCTCAATTATTGTATTCAAACTAGAAGACCAATTGATGTAGGGGTTTTAATGGTTCGATATATTCTTGTCTTAATTAAAATATAAAGAGACAAGAGGTAGAAGCCAATTCACACTATTTTTTATAATATGTTAAAATTGTAATTAATTGAATTGTTGTAATATGGAGGACATGTCGGCACTATTTCGAGGGTTTGTGAGGAGTTACCCGTAAGAAGTTGTCGGCCGCTGGAATCGAAATCCCGTCACCCACTTCGGAAGGACGTTGAAGTGTGAAATCAAACTGACCCCATATTTGTCATAGTTTAAAATGAAAGAGCGGTGGAC
>NW_018165411.1:88765-89433 GCF_001263595.1 Phalaenopsis equestris
TCATTAGCAACCGTAGGTTACCTCCTCTAAGGGATTCCCGATCATCCGATAGAGACATCTTAATTTAGTTGTAATTGTAGCTTTGTGTGATGTTTGTGATTAAATTTTGAGTTGTTTTATATTTTGAATTTTGTGGCAGTGGATTTTATCTTTGGTTGATTTTAGTTTTGGTTTTGGTTTTCATACATGTAAGTAAATGCAAGTATGAAAAGAAATAATATAAGCATAAAGCATATAAGGAAAAGGCACAAGAAAGACAGTACTATAAACTGTAAAAGCCTACCTGGTAAGTCTTCTCGTTCCACCATCTGAAACTTAAAAATGCATGTGAGGGCATTTATGAAGAGTAGGAAAAGTAAAGTTATGGTGGTTTTCCTAACTCTATGATGTATTTTGGTGAGTCCTTAAAAGTTTAATTAAGGATGATTTCATTAAGCAAAGTATATTAAGTTTAATAGACCTCTGAGGTATCCAACAAGCTAGGAGGAGGAAGCAGGTCCATGCCTCCCTCTCACCAACTGGTGAAAAGCCTCGAGTTCATTTAAACTTATTATGTTGTTTAATGGTTCATCCTGTGAATACTTCTAATGCTCAGTGAACATTGATGTCTTAATTATCTCTAAGAAAGGGGTAATTATCATTTATCATTTAATTTGAAAATTATGTGA
>NW_018165411.1:90304-90924 GCF_001263595.1 Phalaenopsis equestris
ATTAAAAATAATTAAAAATAACCTAAAAATTAAGTTTTTATTTAAAAAATATTTTTATTTTTATTAAATCCCCCTGATATGAGAAAACTCAAAAAACTAAGTTTCATAATTTTTGGATTTATATTTTGAATTTTAAAAATTATTTAAGTGTCAAAAGTGGTATTTATCTTTAAAAATCAACTTAAGTTACCAAATAAACTCAAAATATTTTGAAATTCTTATAGTGAGCTCTCTGGATCATAATCCACAGTGGAGATAAAAAATCAAGTCATTTAAATGTTTATATTTTCCAAAATTAATTATTGTAGTGATTTAGTGTTTGTAAAATTTAAGTGTATTTTAAATGACTTGACCCATGAAATTATTTCCAAATGCTTCTCTGGTCATGGTGGACCTTCCAAAAATTTCTTAGAATTTTTTAATCAATATGCTAATTTCCATGATTATTTTGAGGAAATAATGTGCAAGAACTTGAAAAATATGGATCTCTATGTAGGAACCTCCTTTGACTTTGGAAAAATTAGAGGATGTTTCCCTTGATAGAGGCTACAACATGCCAAAATTTCAAGCCAAGGAGATGTATCAATATGCATAGAAAATCAAGAAAATCAAATGATCCC
>NW_018165411.1:91020-91941 GCF_001263595.1 Phalaenopsis equestris
GTATTTTTATTTTATTTTTGTGATTTTTCTACATAAAGTTATGGATTTTCTAAGTTAGGGGTATTTAAATAAATAGGAAAAAGCCCTATTTATCTATTTAAACCGCGCGTGCTGACTGGATCCTAGGCAGCTCCAAAAGCATGCATGGCGCGCTCTGGTTAGATGCCGTCGTCCAAGTAGCTGCTGACTCGGCCCGCGGTTTATGTCCTGAAGCACTATCCGGCTCGATCTCCTTCGTCCCTTTGATACACCCTTGATCATGGTAATCATGCAATTAAATTAAGCCTATTTAAATGGAGAATCGAAATAGGCTCGGGATGAGGTGAGGTTTTATACCTTTTCTCTAAGAAGTGAAGCTTCGATCAGAGGGTCTTGGCACATTTGTTATGATCCAAAGAGGCTATGGATTGAGTCCTTGATATTGGTATAAGGCCTAGGTGTGGATTCGACCGAGCTCAAATTCGGGTGTTGGTCTAGAGCTATGGTAGAGGCTCTGTGGATGGGGGGTTTTATTGGGTTTTGGCTTCCTTCACTTTTGTGTTGGGGGGGGGTCAGTTAGGTGTGTGCAAAGTTAATTTGGGTTTGATGGATTGTGGATGTGTATTGAGTTCTGTCCTGGTTTCCGACAAGGTTCTAAGCTCAAAATTGAGCTCCGGCAATGGGAATTGGTGAGGGAAAATGGTTGGAATGCACTGAGAGGATCTTAGGGAAGCTGTGTGTGAAGTTTGGAGAGGCCTCACTAAGGAAATTTCAGCACATCTCTCATGGTTGTGGAGGTGAGTTTTTATAAAAATGACCATGGGGTGGCTCTCAGGGCATAAGCTTGGGTGCATTGTGGTGCTTAGGTGGAGGGCAGGGGAGCTCCATCAATTGGTTTGGCTGAGCTGGCCTCTAGGTTTGATTTGGGTGAGATTCCATGGG
>NW_018165411.1:91974-96879 GCF_001263595.1 Phalaenopsis equestris
TGGCCGACCGGCCAGGGGGAGGTGGCTAGGAGCTCAGGGGACCCAGTGGAATATGTCACATCAATTTAGTGCAATAATACCTAATTTTGGTAAGGATATCTTAAGCACATGGATTTTTGGAAATAATATCCCTTGATTTTGGGGACCTTTGATCCATGGCTTGATTTAGGTGGTTTCATGGTGTTTGGACTGGTCACTAAGTCCAACTAATGGCTGTGATGGAGTTAATTTGGTGATTTAAGGGTGGTTATGTCACATTTAGTGCATGGGTCCAAGTGGGTGCAAATGACCAAGTCTTGAGTTTGGGCTAGGTTAACCATTCCATTTGGCCCAAATAAATGTTGCATTTGGTGTATATGATCATAAGGAGCAACTTTAGTGAAGAATGGAAGTGGTTTTGAGCTCAATTGAAGGGTCAATTTGAGGGAATTTTGATTTTAATCAATTTGGTCATGTTGGGCTAGGCTTGGGTCTAGCTTGGGTTAGCCTTGGGCTAAGTCCAAATTGATTATTGTAAATATTCAATAGGGACCTCATGAAAGTTTTCAACATGAATTGGATGCCAATTTGAGGGTTAAGACAATCAATTGGGTGAAATTTGGGGGCTTAGCCAACTTGGGGCTAAATTTGGGAATTTTGGATTTAGGCCAAAATCAAATGGATTTGAGAATTCACCAAGGCCAATTTATGGTTGACTTTGATGTATAGGAATGTTATGAAGATTTGGCAACATTAATTGGGGCCAATTAACTAGGATATGGGTTCAATTTGATGAGGTTAGGTCATATGATCAAAATTGGGGTTTTGACCTAAAAGGTCATATGATCAAAATTGGGGTTTTGACCTAAATCAAAATTGGGCTCAAATCATAAGCCAATTAGGCTTGGATTTGGTTTAGTGTGGTCATATAAAAAGTGAATTTGAGTTTAATATTGAAATTGGGGTCAATTGAGATTTGAGTTGAATTTGGGGAAATTTGGGCCCTTAAAGGCAAATTTGGTGATTTTGGTTAAAGATGGTCAAATTGGCCAAATTGGGTCATGTGGTAGTTGAGAAAAATGACATTGGGAATATTTGGGTTTTATTGAGATTTTTTGGGAATTTTTGGAATTTTGGGGATTTTGGGCTATGGATGGGTATCTTGGTAATTTAGGGGTGTTTTAAGGGAAAAAGGCCAAGATGGGTATTTTGGTATAGTTGAGGTACCGATCATCACCAACAAGCCATGGACCAATGGAAACCCGATTTTGGGTCTTCGACATAGTGGTCTTAGCCAAACCATAACCCTAGGGCTGGTAGGTTTAGGGGACCATCTACATGAGTATCCCAAAAAGATCAAGGGACCTAGGCTAGAAATTGAGTTTAGGGTTGTGAGTGATTATGAGTGTAGATGAGTGTAGTGAGTGCCTTAGCTCCAAACCAACACCCAGGGTCAACCTTAAGGTCCAGCAGTCTAAGGGTGGCTCATCTTGAGTTTCCCCAATAGTGACCCCACCTACTAAGTATTTAGAGGTTGAGACCAACATGTGGAACTTCAAGTTGAGTAGAGAAGAGGGTAGAATTTCTAATGGTGAGGGTTCCATATATAGTCTTCTAAGAATAGTCAATAGGAAAGTCCTATGGCTAGACCTTAGGCTACTAAAGAGGAAAAACTAAACCTCAACCAAAAGTGAGGTCAACAGGATAAAAACATTGGATGATTCTAGTGTGATGGAGAATGAGACAACATAAAAATAATTACTTAATTTGAAGCTCTAGATCAATGGTTAAGACTAATTCAATTGTTCAATAATAATAAAATCCATTTTATTAAATTTTTAAAATTATAAATATACCCATAAGAGATATAAGAGCATGGTAGTGAGCTAGGATTTATCTAAAACCATCTAAAGGGATTATAAAAAAAAAACACAACTCATCTTAAACACTACCGGCTCACTTTAAAGATTGGGCTCATTCATAGGGTGGCCACCCATTCAAAACCTCAAACACAAAATGATAAGTAACCCCTTGGACTACTACTGGGTTAATTGAGACATATACTGAGCACAAATTAAAGACATTAATTAAACTTGGATGATCCAATTACCAGTCTAGCAAGACTATGATGAACTTAAAGTGATCTAGGAGATTCTAAGTTTGTTTAGAGTTCCTTCTAGACATTTTTAGAAGAATCTAAGATGCTTTAGAGGACCTCTGAATCTACTACAATTTGTTAAAAAGATCGCCTCCACAATGTAACTAAATCAACATGAAATTCCTAACGACCCATCAACTTATGATTTGGGACCCAATAATTCACCCGAATCAATAGAAATACCCTAAAATACTTATCCAACATTCATGACCTAATGCTCAAGGGTATGAGCTTTGTATAAAGTGTATAAATCCTTTTGAACAACTGAGGATATTTGGTTTGGCCACCTATGTATCATCAAACTAGTGTAAGTTTGAGGTTCAGGTGGTCAGGGTGATGACAATATTGCTTATGTGTGCTAAACGAGAAATACAAAGTAAGATTTTTAGAATAGTAGCTCCTACCCCTAGGATCCTTCAGGAAAGGGGATAGGACTGATGATATTGTTCATCATTGCTTGGTAAGAATTTACCCCTCATACACTTAGTTTGTCGGCATTTTCAATCAAATTAGGATGATTAAGTCGTAGACAATCTAAATTTTCCAAATATATTTAAAATATGATTTTCTCAAAGTATGAAAACTTTTGACTACTAAACAAAGTATTATATGCATGAAAAAGCAAAATAATTAAAAAAAATTATGAAAGTCCATTAATTAATCATCTCGATTAGGCCAGGACATGCCCTCCTAAGATTGTTTGACCGAGAGGTTCGGTCCAAGGTGGAAGAACACAACCTAGCTTTGAGTCCCACCTTTACCAAATTCTTAAATTTTATATGATCTTTAATAAGTGGATACGAGTGTTATTTTTCCTGCTCATGTTTTCTTGGAATAGGTTTTCTTCATATTAGGTTTTTATGCTTTGCTCGCTTTCTTTTCCTTATAGTTTACTTTAAATTCATGAAACCATACTATGCTTTATGATACTAACCATGTAGTGGTAGTAGAGGCACAGAAACACTTGTGTATATATTTACAACATTTTTTACTACAACTTTTTTGTACTGTCCTCTTACTTCTGCTTTTATAATTGGAAGACCTTTAGGATAGAAAACAGTTGCCAATTTACCTAGGGTGGATCACTACAAAACCCAAACACATACCTTTAAATTAATTAGATTAACAATTATTAAAAGGAAAACATAAGACATAAAATACTAAACCTGGAGCAACTTTCAACAAGGAGCTCGAAGCAACCTGAAGAAAACAGAGGATAACGATATACAACAACAAAATTGATCTATGCCAACTAAACTTTCCCTAGAATTAAACAACAAGTCATAGGGCTATGAGGTAGCTCATCTAGCACGACATAAATCCTCAATTTATCTTTAGGCCTTTGCATAACCATGTAGTGTAATATAAGCCCTAACTTGTTTTAGGTTCTGTGGTTATCATTTGTTACGACATAAACCCTCTTATCTTTTAGGTTATTTGCATGAAAATGTCATGCAGATGTAAGTCTTAACTAATAAAATTGGTAGGATGAAACATCAAAATATATATCTTTTCTAAAATATAAAGCAACACAATAATATAGTTTAGGAAGACAACGATGTTTTCCTCTGGATCTATGACATCCCCTACTTTTCTTTTCTTTGATTCCTAAAATAAATATTCCCATTTGGTCATTTTCCCACTTGGGTTTTCAATGTCCAACCTTAAAAACCATAAAATTTTGAATTCATGAAGATAAATACCTCTAATCATCATTGAGAGTTTTCTTAAATGACTTTAGTCATTTGAGAGGTAATTAACTATAGGGCTTTCCTCTATAGGAAGCTTTTAGAACCCAGGTAATATAAACCCTGTCTAATATTTATATTGGATATGGGAATATGTCGGTCAACATAAATGGTTTGCCGACCAAACCAATATCATAAATTCTATAATTTATTTAATCAAGCCTCTCTAGAAAGTAACATGTCTATTCCTCACGATAGGTGCATTGTTCGTAGTATTTGCTCATTTATTTAAACTATTAAATGAATGAGATATTGTTAGTATCATTTTTCAAAATTAAAATGTTATTTTTCAGAGAGAAATATTGGTGACTGACATCTCTCATGGAGCCTAGGATCTAGCCCTAGTATTTTTCTAGGGGCTCTCTTAGTTGACTAGTGATGAGACCCTAAAATTAAGACCCTAATTATCATCAAAATTAATACAAATGAAATTTTAAATCAAAATTGAATCACCAAAAGGAAATTAAATTAAAAAATTAAATAAAAAAAATTAAAGTCACCAAAAATGAAATTTAAAATTTATAAAATTTTCAAAATCACCAACTAAAAATTAAACCTAAAGCTAAATACACCTAAACCAAAGTTAAAAATCAACCTTTATTATACTAAAACTTGAAACATCCAAAGACAAAATGAACCAATAAATTCAAATAAGACTAAAATTAAATCAATCTTAAACCAAAAGAATTCATGTCATGATTTTTTTCGACAAGTTTTACGCTAGCTATCAAATCAATCTTAAACCAAATCAACAAAAAAAACTTACATAAGAAAATTAATTTTCAATTAAGTCAATTGCTACAATAAAATTTTAAATTAAAGACGCCCAAAATTCATCAAATATATCAAATCAAAATTAAAACCCTAATTAAAAGTTTCAAACCCTAAAATCTAAATATCCAAGTAACGATCACCAATATTCCAACCCATCAAAAAAGACTAAGGGCCTGTTTGGCGCAGCTGCAGATTCTCAGCTTTTCAGCTGCAGCTGCGCCGCCCCTGGAAGCAGCGGTGGGGGAG
>NW_018165411.1:103911-104400 GCF_001263595.1 Phalaenopsis equestris
AGAAACGCCTAGCCAAACGCCGGAGTGCGGGCCGAAGCGGGTGTCGCACGTCGCGCCGCGCAGCAGAAGCCGAACCAAACAGGCCCTAAGAGTATATTAAAGTTCATAATAAATAAATTAATTAAAATTGGCTAATAAATTAACTAACCCCTAAAAAGCCCAAGGCCATAATTAAAATCCTAAAAGTTCTAAAAAGCCATCGAGTTTGTATTTTCTTAGGGTTTGGGTCATAGGTCATTGGGTTTGGACCCTAGTGACTCATCCCCGCCATTTTCAGGTCTTTCCCACCATAACATGGTCCCAATTTCACCAAACAAAACCAAGAAGTTTTACTGCCGCACCATAAGCCACCTCAAAACTCAAAATTAACCATCACAAAAGCTTCACAAATGATCAAAACCTACTTCTAAGGGTCCGTTTGGGGCAGCTTGTGCGTTTCAGGATAAGCTGCTTATCCTGAAACGCGGCCCGCGGGCCGGCCGCAGGGGT
>NW_018165411.1:104483-107504 GCF_001263595.1 Phalaenopsis equestris
GCGTTTTGAAAACGCCGCCCGCACTTATAAGCTGCCCCAAACGGACCCTAAATCACATTTCCTTTGTCCCGCAGCCTTTAACCTATCCGAACATGAATCAAATCATGTTTTGGTCTAGAACATACAAGTGCCCAATTTCAGTTCAAATTAAAGCTTGGAGAAGGTGAGTACATCTAAGGCAAAGCTTTCTGCCAACCCCAATTAAGGTCTCACCTCTAGGTAAAGGTGCATATTGGAAACAATGATAAAGCATCATTCTATTTGTTATATTTTCAAACTATATGATGTAATGAAAGAGGACTAAAGCAGAGATCCTTGCCACCATAATAGCCTGTGTGGACAGTAGAGGCAACCAGAGAGACAACATGGTTCTTCGACAAGTTTGATGATTTAGTTAGTATAAATCATATTTTTTTTAATTAATTAAATCCTAAAAATTAAACTGAACTTAAAAAATTCTTAATTAATTAAATATAAATAAAAAAATTAAAAAATAAAAACCTAAATGCTTAGTAAACAGAGGGCAGTCAAGAAAAGATAAATCTCAAGTAAATTAACCTCTTATTTTTTTTAATTAATTAAAATTCCTAATCAGTTTTTCATCAGCTGCCAAATGTGGGAATGTAATATTTAATATATATATATATATATATATATATTATTTTTATATCTTAAAAACTTCAAAATCTTAGAAAGAAAAACAAACGCCAAAATGACTTTCATTAGGGCATATGTAACACTACATTTCTACATTCCATGTGTATCCAAATTTAGCCCTAAATGAGTTTCATTAGGGCATATGTAACCAAACAATGTGTTGTATAAAAAGTATAATCACGATCACATATCTGTGTAATACTAAATATATTTAAGACTGTCAATATAAAATATTTCATCAATTCTTGAGGAAATTTTAACAATGATTATTCCGATGATAACCACCTTCTTCTAATATTGTCACCAAAGGCAAAAAGGTTGTCATTGGCTCCAACATTGGAGAAATTATTGCATACGGACACCGCATGCATCTCTGCATGCGGTGTCCGATCCTGACCGTAGATCACGGTGATCTAAGGTCAGGATTATTTCTGTTTTAAAAAAAAATTTAGGTGGGGCCCACCGAAATACATCCGGACCTTAGATCAGGTGATTTACGGTCCGGATCGGACACCGCACGGAAGCTGCGTGCAGTGTCCAATCCGTATGGAATAATTTTTCCCAACATTGCGAATTTAGGATGATCACCCATCACGAGTTGAGCAACCAGTGTTCCAAGTATCGTATGTCTCGATCGAACCTATTGCAAGGTTTACATGCAAAAGAAAACAATGTCTTTTATTGTCCAAATTAGTTTTGGCCTACTACTACTAAATCTAATTTGTGATGTGAATGGCGCGGTAGCAATATATATAATTTTCAAACAAAGCAATCATATGAAATAAGACTTATCTTTTCTACAACAAGTGTTTGTATTGGCATAAATATGATATTTTTCTTGATGTTAAACGTTTACCCAATTGTCTTTGACACTTTCTTCTTTCATCTTTGGCGGAGCATCACATTTAGACATCCTTGCATTCTTCTATACTCGACGTATATAGATCCAAATGGGGAACATGTACGAATATTTGTACCAATATTGATTCAAATAAAGGAATAAAAGTATAGCGTTATTTTTCTGTGTACGTCATTCAAAGCATCTTGTATTCACATCTCGTTTTCATCTCTCGCGAAGAACTCGAAAGTTACATATCCTAATGATTCAGTCCAAGGATAATCTTTCTGTACCAACAAGACGAAAAATGTCCTAACTTGAATAGAGAATCTACTTATTTAGCATGTTATATATAATTATTCATAATATGAGTCAAAGATGGAAACAAAAGAAAAGAAAAATCACCATCTTAGGTAAGACTCAAATTTATACATAATTGATAAAAGGCAAAGTTTCCTATCTTGGAAAAGTAATAGTTTAATTGTTTGAAAATATGAGACTAAACCAATCTCATATAGACAATAGTTTAAATAAACGAGCACAACACTATAAGTGATTGATCCAGAAACTGCTTATATGCAACAATATAACAATGACTTTAATTATAATCTTCACTGATATTTTCTTACTTTGCAATAAAACCAAAAACTTGATCTTGAAGAAAATAAGAATTTAACTCTTTAATTTATATATTGGGATACTATGCAAGTATACATATCATTATCAAGTAATATAAGACTTTTTGATTAAGACCTGAATATCGAACCCATAGGAAAATTCTACAATATGCACAATTGAAAAGCAAAATTTCTATTCTTAAAAGACAATTACTTAAACTAAAGATAATTTGACAGTAATTAAAATTCAAATCTTTTTGGTATTTTTGATATTTTGACAAAACAGTAAAAACTTCTAAAGATAACTTGAGTTTATGTAAAAAAAGCACTTGATATGAAAATACCTTTCTCCTTATCATGAATCAGTAATAAGTATAAGAATTATGTTGTGGAAGTATGCAAATTGTGTTGTGACAAATAGAAGCAATTATATTCTTTACCCTTACTAGAGATGCTATAAAGAATATTGACTAATTTAAAGTTTGAATAGTTCTGAAGACCGGCTAGGCAGGGAAGCCTCAACCAAAAGTGTCCACTTTAGGGCTATCATCTCGTATCAGAACCTAAAATAATAAACCAATTTGGGGGCTTTAACCTGTCACTTTAAAGTCCTCTAACTCTACACCTTTCAAAGATTATTTTCCTATTTATTTGCACTAAATCATATGAATTACATTCTCATTCATACAACCTCATGTGATTCTTTCCAATTATTTACTGAGACAATATTAGTCCGGTTCTTACATATTCTCACAACAAGTTTTAACATCTGGATTGACCAAATCAAGAAGTAAATGGATTTAAATCATCACAACTTCTTCCAACATTAAAGATCAATACTCTCCACAACTTCCATCCAATACTTTAATTACTTATCATTTTAAGGAGAAAGATAAAGAAAACTACTCA
>NW_018165411.1:107859-111911 GCF_001263595.1 Phalaenopsis equestris
TTCAAAATGTGTCCAGAAATTCTTCAAAATGTGTCCAAATTTGATGTATTTTCCAAGGGATGTCTCCTTTCACAAGTCTTTTAATAATAATTTTGTTTCTAGTGGTCATAACTGCTCTCTCTAGACAATAAGTACCTCAAATCTCTCTTCAAAATTCAGTTAAATGAAGAAAACTGCCAAATAACTGCCTCTGGCGCTTAAGCGCGGGGCCTCTGGCACGTAGGCGCGGCCTTCACTGTTTCCCTGACGATTAATTGCCGAATCTGGCACTTAGGCGCCAAAAACTTTTGCACAAATTTCACATTTTCTCTCACAATTTGATCCTTTTTTCTCCTTTTAGCATTTTTCAACTCTTTACTTGTACCTGAAAGAAAAACACATAAATTCCTTCCATTAAAGTGTAATATCTCAAAAATAGGTATAAAAATGTGTCTTAAAATACTATATATTTTAGGTGTATTAGCGATTCATCTATTCTAAGGAATAAATAGATTACTTGCTAATGAGGCTCAGCTAAATAAATTAAAGAATTTATGACATTTGTTTTAGTCTGCAAAACCATTTATGCTGATCGACAAATTCCCCCTATATAATATGAAAGATTAGATAGGGTTTAGATTAAGTTGAGTTCTAAAGTTTCCCATAAGGGCAAGACCCTGTGGTTAATTACATCTTAGACAATCAAAATTACCTAATAAAACTCCCAATTTAAATAAAAAAATTTTGTCTTCAAGAATTTCAAAGTTTAGGACATTCATGGTTGGAAAAAGGAATACCAAATAGAAAAAGATCAAGTTTAGAACATTTATTATGGAATCAAAATAAAGAGAATTATGGGACATCACAGATCCTGAGGAGAACCTCAGGGACTTCCAAAACTATCTTATTGTTTGACTTCAATTCTGAGGAAATATTATTAAATATTTCATCTTGCCAATTTTATTAATTCGGTCTTTGGTCTCGATTTTATATGAAAGTATGATGTATGCAGTTATAATCTTAATTTTTCCTTACTTATATTTCTTACTTTGCAACGATGCCAAAAACTTGACTTCGAAACAAACAATAATGCAATTATTATATTTAAATATGAGATACTATGCAAGTATACGTATCATTATCAAATAATATAGGATTTTTTCATTAAGCCCCGAATATCGAACCCACAGGGAGAAATTCAACCTTATAATTAGTTATAAGAAATAAGATAATAAATTCTACTTTTTTAAAATATTTGTACTCAAACTATAGATGTTATAATAGGAATGAAAATTTAATTCTTTTTGCTAATTTTTTATAGTTGAAAATAAAGTAAACGACTAACTAAATTTAAATAGATATTTGTAACATAAAGACAATATAAATAAAATATCCTTTTTTCTTATCATGAATCAATATAGGAATTTTTTTGTGGAAGTATTCAAATTGTGTTGTGTCAAATATAAGCAATAATATTCTTTACCCTTACTAGAGATGCTATAAAGAACATTGGCTAATTTAAATTTTGAATAATCTTAAAGACGGGTTAGGTAGGGAAGATACTAGCTCTCACTCTAGAGTTCCCTCTTCTCCCTCCACCTAGGGGATAACATCTCATATCAAAACCTAAAATTATAAACCAAATTAGGGGCTTTAGTCTGTCACTCTAAAGTCCTCTAATTCTACACCCTTCAAATTTTATTTCTTTATTTATTTGTACTCAACCATATGAATTACATTCTCATCCATACAGTCTCATGTGATTCTTACCATTAGTTGATTGATACAATACCATCACGGATCTTACATGTTCTCACAACAAATATTAACATCTTAATAGGCCAAATCAAGAAGTAAATGAAAACAAAAGTTTAGAATCATCACAACTTATTCCAACATTTAAGTTTAATACTTCACACAACTTCTATCCAATACTTAATCGCTTATCATTTTAAGAAAAAATATAAAGAAAACTACTCATAATTTATGGAGAAAACACAACTACATTTAAGTTTAAAAGTAGAACTCATGTCAACAAACAAGAAGTCTAAATTAAATCCAAATGTAGTCACAAAGATAAAAAAAATATCTCAAATCCTCTCCACCAAACTCTTGAAATTCCATTCCTTTGAATCCTTTGAATCTCTTCTCTTCCTTTCTCTTACAATACTCTCTACTCACACACTACAACTCCTCTCTTCTTCTCTATAAAAAGTATCCTAATTAATCTATGAAAGAGAGGCCTCGACAGCTAATTACGACTCCTTAAGGGGGCACTAGGGGACGTGTGTGAGAGAGTTCTTTAATCTAATCCAAGTCTTCTTTTATAATCTTCCAAAAGGTACCTTGGTGTCTCTTCAAAATGTGTCCACATTCAATGAATCTTCCAAGAGTCGCCTCCTTTCAAAAACTAATTGAATGTATTTTAGTGTCCATTAACTATATCTCACGTTTTGACCATGAGTCGCTTTAAACACCTCTTCAAATATTTGTCCAAAATCATGGAATCATCAAGTAACTACCTCTGACGCTTAAGCATGACGAATGTAATGCTTAGACTCGACCTTCTCGGTTTTCCTAGTGCTTAAGAGCCAGTTCTAGGTGCTTTGTCGCCACGGTTCTTTTGCACACTAATCTTGAATTTCTATAATTATAGAAGTAAAATGCGATATATGCAATTAATTTCCTTAATAGATGTTCTTAATTTGCAACTTCTGTCAAAAACTTGATCCAAAGCAAATGCAAGGTAAATTTTTCACTATAAAGCAAATAAGAATGCAATTATAATATTTCAATATGGGATATTATGCAAGTATACGTATCGTTATCAAGTAATATATAACTTTTCTGATTAAGTCCCAAATTTTGAACCCACAGGAAAGATTAGTTTTAGATGACAAAATACTTACCAATTTATATTCTTACTCAAACATAAGATGCTAAATTAGGGATGAATGTTCGATTCTTTTTGTAATTTTTGTTTAATTGAAAATAAAGTAAGCAACTAATTAAATTAACTAAAATACTTGCAAGATGAAGGCAATAGAAGTAAAATATCTTTTTCCTTATCATGAATCAGTGATAAATATAGAAATTTAGTTGTGAAAGTATATTAAATAGGTTGTATCAAATAGAAGCAATAATATTCTTTACCCTTACTAGAGATGCTATAAAGAACATTGGTTAATCTATAGTTAGAATAGTCTTGCAGACCGACTAGACAGAATAGTAGTTTGAATAGTCTTGAAGATCAGTTAGGTAGGGAAGATAGTAGCTCACACTCTAGAGTTCCCTCTTCTCCCTCAACCTGTAGGCTAACATCTCGTGTCAAAACCTAAAACTATAAATCAAATTGGGGGGCTTTATCCTGTCACTCTAAAGTTCTCTAATTCTACACCATTTAAAATATATTTCCCTATTTATTTGCACTCAACTCCACGAATTACATTCTCATTCATGAAATAAATATGTGATTCTAACCATTTGTTGACTGAGATAATACCATCTCGGATCGTACATGTTCTCACAACAAATATTAACATCTTAATTGGTCAAATCAAGAAATAAGTGAAGTGCAAGGTCTTGAATCATCACAACTTCTTCCAACATTGAAGTCTAATACTTCACACAACTTTCTTTAAACATTTAATCACTTATTATTTTAAGGAAAAAGATAAAGAAAACTAAACAGAATTCATAGAGAAAATACAACCACACAAGGATTTAAAAGTAGAAATCATGCACACAAACAAGAAATTTAAATTTAAAACTAATTGTAGTCACAAAGATAAACACTTATCTCAAATTATCTCCACCAATGTTCTGAAGTTCCTTTCAATTCTCTTCCTTCTCTTACAATACAAACTAACACTCAAAATAAAATAAAATAAAATAAGGTGGCTAGCGACGGTGATATATATGTGAACTTTTGGTGGGTGGTTGTTGGCCTCTTGATCCCGACATTTTCTATATTTAAGGATTTATGAAGTCGACACCACTACTTGAAGATTTTAATCCCCGACAACGGCGCCAAAAACTTGATCCCTGAATACTTAATGCTTATGCACAATATA
>NW_018165411.1:113122-113641 GCF_001263595.1 Phalaenopsis equestris
TTCTTTCTTTTATAGTTTTCCAAGAGGTACCTTGGGATCTCTTCAAAATATGTCTTGATTCAATGTATTTGCCCAAGAGACGCATCCATTCATGATTTTTTTTGTCCTTGGTGGTTACAACCACCTATTAAGCCCATGGGGGCCTCAAAAACCTCTTCAAAATTAATGAAAACGGATTTTAGTCATCTAGTAAATTGTTTAGTAACTTCCACTGGCACTTAAGCACGGGGTCTCGGCGCTTAGGCGTGGCCTTCTCTGTTTAACCGGCGCTTAGGCGCCAAAACTCTTCTGCACAATTTTTCACCTTTTTTTCTCCAAATTTGATCCTTCTTCACTCATTTAAGCATTTTTTTTCATTTTTACTTGTATTTGCAAAAAAAAACACAAAAATACCTTCCATTAAAGCGCAATATCTCAAAAATAGGTATAAAAATATGTCTAAAAACACTATATATTTTAGGTGTATCAAAATCCCGCAAACTTAAAATGTTACTTGTCCTCAAGTGACACTCCAATCCC
>NW_018165411.1:114126-114608 GCF_001263595.1 Phalaenopsis equestris
TATCAAAATCCCGCAAACTTAAAATGTTACTTGTCCTCAAGTGACACTTCAATCTTTAAAAACCAAATATGTATGATATGTATATGAGTTTCTTTAGGATTTACTAAAATTTAGATTTAGAAATATAGTAGTCCAATTTAGAAAAAATAATTAGTAAATGAGACATAATTAAAGTTTGAAAATTTTTAATGTTAAAGGCTATGAAAATATGAGTTCCTATCTAATTCAGAAATATTGTAAGTTCTCTAAATTTAGATTTTAGTTCTTTTATTTTCTCTACTTAAAAATTTTTATTAAAAATAATTTTACTTACTATATTATATTTATAAGCTTAAGTTTTTAACAAGTCTTATACTTTAAAAAGATAAAATGTAGAACCAATTTTTGATTAGGCACTAATCCTCAAGCTTCTCCTCCCTTACATTTCTTTTCTTTTTCTTTTTCTTTTTCTTTTTCTTTTTCATGCAAGGATTACTATATCT
>NW_018165411.1:114759-119308 GCF_001263595.1 Phalaenopsis equestris
GTCTAAATTATCTAAATTTTTCAAAAATACAATTTTTCTTAGTAAAGCTAGTCACTTATATTAATCATTTTCTATACTAAAAATTTTTACTTAAAGTTTTTCTTCATTACTTAAAATTTTAACTAAATTTTCATACTCATTTCTAAAACTAAATTTTACTTCCCTAATATAACTTCATATACATAATCAATTTTTCTTTTAAAATCAAATTCACTTGTAGTACATTTGAGAACAAATAAAATTCCAGTTTTGAAAATGTTTTTCATCCTCTCGAACTTAAATTTTAACAGATTAAACAATTTAGCATTATATATATATAAGCAAGAATGAAAATTTAAAAATAACATGCTAACATAAATTTTTAACATCCTAATTATACAAGTATAAAACTAATAACATGAGTAAAATTAATTTTTGATCAAATTTTCTATATTTTATTTTAGTTTAACATGTAGAGATTCAAATAGACTTCTAAACAGTGGGTATAAAAGCAAATAACACACTAACATAATAAAAGAAAAATACAGGGCAGCAGTTTCTGAATTTCAAGTTTAAGGTCTAAGCTAGCAAGACTTTCTAATTTATAACAGATATGAAATTAAGTTAAGTTCTAAACTAACTAAATCCCAGTACTAAACACAAAACAACAGCTACTACCCTAAAATTTAAAAATAAAATGAAATATCATCTAACACAATAAGCACAACAACAACAAAACATAAAAATTCAAAACACAACATAAATCATAGTCCAAAACAAGACACAGAAGCAAATGTAGCAAGCTCAGACTACATAATTCACATCATATTACAACCATAAAATGAATCTCTCAACTCTATTATTCATCCTCAGAATCACCGCTATACAATTTTTCTGCAGGTTCATAATCAAGATATCGAGGATATGGAGGAAATTGCACTCCTGGTTCACCTCTAATCAGGCTCTCCAAATATGAGTGGAATTTCTCTTCATAATCACTCTTCCTTCTATTATAACAATTAGTATGATCTGCAAAATGCTCTAAATTTTGTACCTTATCAATGGTAAAATTGATATTGTTCATCATCTTCTACAATAACTCATCTTGAGTCTTGGTATCACCTCTAGAACGAGAAGTAGATGGTCGTGATGAAGATGCAGCAAAGGTAGATGCATCAAACGTCTCTAATTCATAACTTCTGAAAAATCCTCCTCTCTAGCGAAAAATGGAATGCTCAGAATATATCTTTACATTCACCTTAGTAATGGGCTTTAGAGGTAATGTCACTCCAGCCTACTCTCATAATGAAAATATCAAGGAAGCAAATCCCATACCTGCAGTAGTAGCATCCACAACTGCATCAACAACTGAACTGATGATGGTATGATAGATCAATACCCCTATGTTGATGGGCTTTCCCTCCTGAATACAATAGTTCAATGTTGCTCTCTCCCTGGTCACTTCCTGGTCACTTCACTGAGGATGATTGGTCGGAAGCAGACGAGCATAAATGAAAAAGTGTCAGGCCTTCGAAAGTTCACATAGCTTTAAAGTTGGAAAATTTACTCTCCTCTCATTGGTGATCTTCCAAAGTCCTCTCCCAATAGTCAAACATGAAATAATCTCGTCTAACTCCGTTTCACTAGGACTATAATTATCATAAAAATATAGTCCCAGGTGGTAAATGGTACAAGAAGTTGATTACCTCTAGAGTAAAAGGTGCCAACTTTCCTATAACCATAACTCGATCGTCTTCAACCTCTGGGAGATTTGCATAAAACTCCCTCACAACAGAAATCACTGCGACGACAGAGAAACAACAGAACTGTTCCCACTGTTGGCGGACTATCAGGTCTTCTACCTCTCCACATAGACTCTTTAAACATCGCTCATGAATCAATTTTCGTGACTGTAGAGCGTCATTATATCGATCCCGAGCTTTTGAAATGACAAATTTGCTTGAATCAAATGGGCTCTTTCCTCTACTCCTTTTCATTCTTGGTGTCATTCTACAAATTTGATAAATTCCAAAAATAACTTTAAAAATAAAGTTTAAATCACTAAACTAAACTTCCAAAAGCACTAACTAAACTTCCCAAGTAATTTCCATAGATTTTTTTTCACTTTTCACCATGAATAGTAAATTTTCAAAATCTTCCAAATGTGCTCAAAATATATGGTGAAAATCCAAAATTTTTGCATAGAAGTAAAACTCTTACCTTAAGGAACTTGGATCTAGCAAATATCACTCGTTTCCACCAAGAAATCTTCAAATTCCACTTGCCCTAGCCCTTAAAATCGCAATTTTGAGTTGGGGAAGATGATATGAGATGTTAAAAATGGTATTTTTGGGCTTAAAATTCACTTTTAACTGTTCACAAACCAATTTTCGTGAACTGGCGCTTAAGCGCGGGTAAGTAGCGCTTAGGCGCCTGCCTCTCGGTTACCTGCGAGATGTGGCGCGATGTGGCGCTTAGGCGCCAGTGCACAATTTTTGAAATTTTTAATTTTAAGTAAAATGTACTATTAGCCTAAGTAAACCACCCTTAAATGATCTCATAGCACTTAAATGACTATTTTTACTTCCTATAACTCTCCTCGATCTCAAAATTCTCTTTAATAACTATTTCAATTCGAGGCTAAAAATAACTTAAATTTTCAAAAAAATAAACTTATATAAATTCACAAATAAGTGCAAATACATTTAAACACTTAGTTCTCTCTCCAAATAGTCTTGGATGAGAAAACTTTCCTTAGTACAAAACACTTAACACACATTTTACAATTAAACACATAAGTGACACAAACACTAAACACAAGACAAACACTAACACACTTAAAAACATGACTCCAAACACACAATTCCTAACACTTAACTTAATGTCACTCTTCATTAGATGGAACAGATTCTTGTCTTTCAGTAGTCTCTCAAGGAATATAGAGTTGATAAAAGAGACGGTGGTGATGAGCTCTAATACTATCATCTTCGATCCACTTCTGCTTAAGGAACATCGCCTTATCCACTTCCTCTACATAACTGGTATGGCTGAATTGCATCCTAAGTTGCCACCCAATATGTTCTAGATGAGCATGAAATTCAAACACCTTAGTCTCTAATACATATATAGTATTCTCCATCTTGTTGATCTTCTCAGATATCCCTTCAATACTAACGACTAAGAAACTGTTATACATCTCCTGTGAGCTTTGACAAATGAACTTATTCTTCATGGCTTCTTCCTTCTTCTTCAAATCCATCTCTCATAAAGACAATTTATTTAAATCTCTCTTTCTTAGACTTTTAGGGCTAAAAATAATCCGGGGTGAAATTCCTTCACAAACCCCTTCTATTTATAGACCTAATTCCCCCTCATAACTTCTAAGCACGACTAGAAACTGCCAAGGCACGTTTATTCCAACTAAATTGTAGTTATACCTTCTAGAAATCAAAATTTGCACATGTGATTAAACTACCGCGCTTAAGCGTCGGATCTTGCACTTAAGCGCAAGTGCATATTTTTGCACCAGTCAACTTAACGTCCAAATTCTTATTCTAGCATATCTAGTTTACTGAATCAAGTCTATAAATCATTACTAGCACATAATAAATTCAAAATACTACCCCAAATTTCTTAATTAGACTCAAAACAACAATCAAAGCAAAAACACACTGATAACTATGGGTTGTCTCCCACAAAACGCTTGGTTTTACGTTGTCAGTCCGATGTAACCAGTGCTCATTCTGGTTGACCCAACATCATTCTATCATTATATTTATGTTGATACCATATATAATAAGGTTTCCGTCTATATCCATTCACTTTAAAAATTTTCTTAGAATTAAGATCTTTAATATCCACAGCTCCATAAGGACAAACTTTTATCACAATAAATGGGCCCATCCACCTGGACTTAAGTTTACCTAGAAATAATCTTAACTTTGCATTATATAGCAAAACTTGTTGCCTTGGCTAAAAATTTTAAGTAAGAATCTTTTGATCATGCCACATTTTCATCTTTTCTTTATAAATCTTAGCACTCTCGTAAGATTCATTCCTTATCTCTTCAAGCTCATTTAATTGTAACAATCTTTTCTCACCAGTATCTTTAAAATTATAATTGAACTCTTTAATAGCTCAATATGCCTTATGCTCAAGTTCAACTGGTAAGTGACAAACTTTCCCAAATATTAGCCTATATAGGGACATTCCTATAGGAGTTATATATGTAGTCCTATAAGCCCACAAAGCATAGTCAAGTTTGACTGCCCAATTCGCTTTTATTGGATTCACTGATTTTTCTATAATTCTTTTAATTTCCCGATTGGATAATTCAGCCAAACCACTTGTCTGAGGATGATAAGCAATAGCAATCCTATGATTTATATTATATTTCTTTAATAATTTCTCCATAATGTCATTTCTAAAATGACTTCCCCCATCAGTAATGATAACTCTCAGCATCCAAAATCTACAAAATATGTTCATTTTAAAAAATTTGGCAACACTTTGAGCATCACATCGAGGTAAAGCAACAACTTCTATCCATTTGGATACATAGTCCACTGCT
>NW_018165411.1:120301-122161 GCF_001263595.1 Phalaenopsis equestris
ATCACTTGAATTTTAGCAGGATCTACTTCCATACCATTTTTTGATATTTGATGACCTAATACAATTCCTTCTGCTACCACAAATTGGCATTTTCCTAGTTAAGGACTAAATTTGTTTCTTCACAGCGCTTAAGTACTTTAGTAAATGTTCTAAACATGAGTCAAATGATGTTCCAAACACTGAAAAGTCATCCATAAATACTTCAATCCCTTTTTCAAATAAATCACAAAATATTGCTATCATACATCTTTGAAATGTAGCAGGGGCATTACATAACCCAAAGGACATTCTTCTAAAAGCAAACGTACCATAAGGACTGGTGTTATTTTCTCTTGATCCTTAAGAGATATTTGAATTTGATAATAATCAGTATATCCATCCAAAAAATAAAAGTCTTTACGCCAGTTAGTCTATCCAACATTTGATTTAAAAAGGGTAGTGTAAAATGATCTTTCCTAGTGGCAAGATTTAATTTTCTATAATCAATGCATATTCACCACCCTGTAACTTATCTAATAGGTATTAACTCATTATGCTCATTCACAATTACAGTTATTCCTCCTTTTCTTAGGAACACATGCACTATCTGAAATAGGGTAGATAATTCCAGCATCTAACCACTTTAAAATTTCTTTCTTAAAAACCTCTTTCATAACATGATTTAATCTCCTTTGTAGATCAGTCCTGGGTTTGCAGTTTTCTTCCAAATTAATTCTGTGCATACAAATCGTAGGATTGATTCCTTTAATTTTAGCAATTGTCCATCCAAAGGCTTTCTTAAAATTTTTCAAAATTTTTATCAGCTTTCTTGTTCTTCCTTTGTTAACTTCGAGGAAATTACAACTGGTAAAGTAGAGGAATCTCCTAAAAAGACATATTTTAAATGTTCCAGGAAGTAATTTCAACTCAAGTTCTGGAGGTTTTTCAATAGATTGACAAAATGATTTATCTTTGTCTATCGTGTCCAAAATTTCAAAACTTGTGCACGTTGTTAATTACCCTTTCTACACATCTATCATTGCTCTTCATGTGGCTAGAAAAGGTCTCCCCAAAATGATAGGTATCTCTTTTTCTTACTCCATATCCAGCACAATAAAATCAATTAAAAAGATAAATTGATCCACTTTCATGAGAACATCTTCTATAACTCCTTTATGGCACGCTATCAAATGATTTGCTAACTACAGAGTTACACCAGTAGGGGTTATTTCTCTTAATCCCAATCTTTTAAATATTGATAATGGCATAAGGTTAATGCTTACACCTAAATTACATAAAGCTTTCCCATAAAATCTTTCTCCTATTGCACATGAAATTGTAAAGCTATCAGGATATTTAAGCTTTTCAGGAAGCTTTTTCTGAATTATAGCACTGCGTTCCTCACTAAGTGCAACAGTCTCACTATCTTCAAACTTCCTTTACCTGTTGAGAATATCCTTCAGAGTTACAATAGTAGGGGTTATTTCTCCTAATCCCAATCTTTTAAATATTGATAATTGTATAAGGTTAATGCTTACACCTAAATCACATAAAGTTTTCCCATAAAATTTGTCTCCTATTGCACACAAAATTGTAAAGCTACCAGGATCTTTAAGCTTTTTAGGAAGTTTCTTCTGAATTATAGCACTGCACTCCTCACTAAGTGCAACAGTTTCATTATCTTCAAACTTCCTTTTTCCTGTTGAGAATGTCCTTTATAAACTTTACATAGCTTGACATTTGTTCTAAGAATTCAACATATGGAATATTGATTATAAGCTTCTTAAATATTTCCAGAAATTTTGAATATTGCTTATCCAACTTCTGTTGTTGAAGTCTCTGAGAAAATGGAGGTGGTGGTTTTTCTAAATCAATTTTCGA
>NW_018165411.1:123502-124576 GCF_001263595.1 Phalaenopsis equestris
GAACTACGCATACACTAACATAAAATAAAATAAAATAAAATAAAATAAAATAAAATAAAACATACAAAATAAGATACAATATTTAAAGTTTAAATAAGTCTTTCTAAGAATAGAAATTTACTTAGTTTTCTTTCTTTCGTTCCCCGAGCAATGACGCCAAAAACTTGATCCCGATATTTTTTATATGTAAGGATTTATGAAGTCGACACCACTACTTGAAGATTTTAATCGGCACCAAAAACTTGATCCTAATATTTTGTATATGTAAGGATTTATAAAGTTGACACCACTAATTGAAGATTTTAATCCCCCACAACGGCGCCAAAAACTTGATCCATGAATACTTAATGCTTATGTTTTTGATGTGGAAAATATTTAGCAAGGAATTTTTATGCTAAATCACCCCAAGTTCTGATAGATCTAGGTGCTATGAATTCAACCACATCTTAGCTTTATCACTCAGTGAGAAAGGAAATAACCTAAGTCTTATGACATCATCTGAAACACCATCGTATTTAAATGTAGCGCACAATTCAAGAAAATTTGTAAGATGTAAATTTGGATCTTTAGTTGGTGATCCCCCAAACTGATTATTTGATACCATTTGGATAATAGCAGGCTTAAGCTCAAATGAATTAGCCACAACAGTAGGTTTTTGAATACTACAATGAAGTTCATCTACAGTAGGGTTGTAATTTCAGCATTTTGATTATTTTGGTTTGCTATTTCTTGAATTTTTTTAACTTTTTCTATATTTTTGATTTTTTTATTTTTCTAATAATTCTTTCTAATTCATAATATTATGACACTCGTCCTTTAGAACACAAACTACACATACGTTTCTACCAAATAAAATAAGATCACACAAATAAGAACTTATATAAAAACAACACTAAAATATTCGTATAATAAATCTTAAAGTTTAAATAAAACTTTCTAAAAATAGAAATTTTATTTCGTAAAAATTACTTCAAAATTTTATTAAATTGTTTTTATTGTTCCCCGAGCAATGACGCCAAAAACTTGATCCCGATATTTTTTATATGTAAGGATTTATGAAGTCGACACCACTAC
>NW_018165411.1:124975-125241 GCF_001263595.1 Phalaenopsis equestris
TAAAAATGATTTTTGCAGGAATTTAAAATTTAAATATTTTTGGTATTTTTGATATTTTAACGAAACAATAATAACTTAAAAAGATAACTAAAGTTTTTGTAGAAGAAAAGTATTTAATATGAAAATATCTTTCTTCTTATCATGAATCAGCAATATGTGTTGGAATTTTGTTGTGGAATTATGCAAATTGTATTGTGTCAAATAGGAGCAATAATATTCTTTACCCTTACTTGAGATGCTATAAAGAACATTGGCTAATTTAAAGT
>NW_018165411.1:125361-139869 GCF_001263595.1 Phalaenopsis equestris
TCACTTTAAAGTCCTCTAACTCTACACCCATCAATTTATATTTTCCTATTTATTTGCACTCAATCATATGAACTACATTCTCATTCATACAACCTCATGCGATTCTTTCCAATTGTTGACTGAGACAATACCAGCCCGGTTCTTACATGTTCTCACAACAAATTTTAACATCTGGACTGGCCAAATCAAGAAGTAGATGAAGTGCATGAACTTAAATCATCACAACTTCTTTCAACATTAAAGATCAATACTCTCCACAAATTCCATCCAAAACTTAATTACTTATTATTTTAAGAAGAAAAAGATAAAGAAAATTACTCAGAATCCATGGAGAAAACAAAACCACAGTTTAGTTTAAAAGAAGAAATCATTGTCAAACCAACAACAAGTCTCGATTAAAACCAAAAGTAGTCTAAAACAAAAAAAGATAAAAAACTTATCTCAAGTCCTCCACCAAACTTTTGAAGTTCCTTTGAATATATTCTCTTTTATGATCACTCAAAACAAATTAGCAAAAAGGATAAAGTAAATAAAAAGTTGTTCCTGAAAATCTCTCCGAACTAACTCTCCAGAAATGAACTTTTAAAACTTGCCAATATTTTCAGGACTCTTTTCTAAGTCCTCTCTTCTTTCTTTTATAGTTTTTCAAGATTCGATGTATTTTCCCAAGAGACGCATCCTTTCATGATAATTTTCGTCCATGGTGGTTACAACCACCTATTAAGCCAATGGGTACCTCAAAAACCTCTTCAAAATTCTTGAAAACCGATTTTACTCGTCTAGTAACTGCCACTGGAGCGTAAGCGCGGGATCTCAATGCTTAGGCGCGACCTTCTCTATTTAACCGGCGCTTAAGCGTCGAATCTGGCGCTCCGGCGCCAAAACTCTTTTGCACAATTTTTCACCTTTTTGCTCCAAATTTGATCATTTTTCAGTCCTTTAAGCATTTTTTTTCCATTTTTACTTGTATTTGCAAGAAAAACACAAAAATATCTTCCATTAAAGCGCAATATCTCAAAAATAGGTATAAAAATGTGTCTAATAGCATTATATATTTTAGGTGTATCACCTCCTCTCATGGAAAATCTAAGTTTTTTTCTTATGAAAATCTAAGGGGTGCCTTGGTATATCTTCAAAAATGTGTCTCTATTTAATGAATCTTCTAGAAGTTGTCTCCTCATAAGCCAGTTGAATGAATTTTTGTGTCCATGGTTGAATGAATTTTAATGAATTTTTGTGTCCATGGGCTATTTCCCATGTTTTATCAAGGGTTGTTTCAAACACCTCGTCAAAATTCCGCTCCAATTAATATTCTTCAAATAACTAACTTTGGAAATTTCTCTTCTCAAAATCTTTTTTAGTGACACATTAAGAATTCGCTCTAGTAGCTTCATCATATCCTGAAAAAATACCACTCGAGTTTTGGTTTTAGAATTTTGTACTGCCCGGTGACTTATATAATCAATTGTGAGTCACCACAGTTATTGATGTCAGTTATCACTATTAAAATGGTTAATTCCAGTCTAGTTATGAGGGCTTCATATTCTGCTTTGTTATTCGTACATGACTCTATTAGATGGTAGGAGTACTTTAACACTCCCCACTATGGGGTAATGAAGATTAATCTAATCCCTGCTTTTCCAGGCACTATCGTTTGCAAATCTTTGTCCTTTTGTGATGACAAATCTCCGTCAATGTACATCTTCCAGAATTGAGCACTGAGGTTTTCTAAATTCATTTTCTGCTCTTCTAGCAATTCGTCGTGGAGAGGAGACTCTGCTAGTGAAGGATGCGTTGAGAGAAAATCCGCTAAAACTTGCCCTTTCACATCCTGAAGAGGAACGAAGGTTATTTTAAACTGTAATAATATCATTAACCACCTGGCTAACCTACCAGAAAGCATTGATCTGGTCATCAAGTATTGCAGAGGCTTAAACTTTAAAATCAGGTTAACCTTGTTAAAAAGCATGTAATGCCTGAGCTTCTGGGCGGCAAAGATCAATGCCAAACAATGCTTCTCAATAGGAGGATACTTTACTTCCGTCAAAATCAGACGACGACTCAAGTAGTAGAGAGCATTTTTTTTACCCTCATCATTAACCTGGGCTAGCAGAGCTCCGAGGGAATCGTTTAAAGGTGCGGTGTAAAGTATCAACAGTCTACCTGAGACAGAGGCTGCTAAGACGAGAGGCAACATCAAATATTACTTGATGTTCTCAAAGACAAGTTGGCATTTATCATTACAAGCAAACTTGGCATCCTTCTTGACCAACATAGAGAAAGTCTAACACCTACCTAACCAATTAGAAATAAAGTGTTTGAGATACGCCAACCTCCTTGAAATGATCAGAATTGCTTTAAGCTTTTATAATGTGGAATTTCTAAGATGGCTTTAATAATTTCCGGATCAATTTTAATTCCGTAGTGACGGACAACAAACTCTAAAAATTTCCCAGAGGTAACACTGAAGGCATGCTTTAAGGGATTCAACTAAAGGTTGAATTGTCGTAGCTGCTCAAAAACAATTTTCAAATCATACAAATGATCGTCCTTCAATTTACTCTTAATGACCATGTCATCCACATTATATTCAACTTGATTATGGATGAGATTATCAAAGATCCTTGTCATCGCTCGTTGGTAAGTTGCAGCAGTGTTCTTCAACCCGAAAGACATTACTGTGTAACAATGCATTTTAATCGGTGTTCTGAAAGCTATGAGCTTCTCATCTTCTAGCGCCATCATAATCTGGTTGTATCTGAACGACCCATCCATAAAAGAGAAAATTTTGTGGGTTGATGTGATATCAACAATCAGCACTGGAATCAGTAGCAGAAATTCATCCTTTGGGCAGGCTTTATTCAAATTTATGAAGTCCATGCATACTCGAATCACACCATTCTTTTTTTTAACCGGCACCACATTGGCCAACCAGGTCAGGTACCTCTCTTCACAGACAAACTTATCGTCTATTAATTTTTTGACTTCTGCTATGACTTGTTACTCAATCTCTAGATGCATACTTCTAAGAGCTTGCCTGACTGGAACGACGACTTGATCCAATTCCAACTTATGAACTACAACCTCTGGAGCTAATCCGGGCATCCCTTCGTAACTCCAGACGAAACAATCCTTGAACTTCGTTAACAATTTGACTATATTTGCGGAGTCTTCTTCACTGAGCAAGGAGCTAACAAAGCTTGGTCTAGGCTCTTCTCTAGTCCCTAAGTTAACTTCTCTTATGTCATCAATTGTTGACTTAATCTATTCTTCAAATTCTGGTGGAACATCTTCAACTGGAGAATCTTCAAGGTCTTCTGAAGCTTCCTAGCAATCTTCATCAGGTTCATCAGCAACAACCAAGCAAAATTCTATATCATCCACTGACCCTATTGTGTCGAACCCAAGATCCTGTTTTGAACTGAAAGGTCAATTGGTATTACTCTATAATTTTTCAAAAAGGTGCAACTGGTCTTTTGACCACTGCTTAGGTACGACACCAAGTTGAATTAATCTTTGGACCCAAGGAGAATACCACTTAAAAGACAGTCCCATTAGTTGAAATGAAGCAATACCTTCTAGTTTTACATCATTTTTAGGGTTGGAAGAAGAAGCAACCCGGTAGAACTTAATTGGTTTGACATCGACATAATGTACTTCCTTGACCACGAGACCCTCAACCTTATTAGAAATGATCAGGGTCAAGGTCACAGCCTGTACATAATTGTTAATCTTGTCGTACATTGATTTGTATTCTTCATTCTTCCTATCTTCTAAAGAAATCTCGAACTGTGGCTTTTTCAGATTTATCATCATTACTTATTTCTTGATTTCTTCTTCCTCTAAACTATCTTCCTGATCAATGTTGATCACCGGATCCTTTCGTTCAACGATTATATAGTACATTATCGAGAAGTTAATAAAATAAGCTTCTAAGATGAGCATAAGCTATTTTAATGATCATGCTTAAAATGGAAGGTTATCTATCATCAGAAATATATAATAGAATCATAAAATGAATTAGTAATTATCTATGTTCTTTGGTCATCTATAGAAGCTAATATCCCATGCTCCGCCTATTTATTAATAGGCCATAACATTGATTACTTCTAAACTGAGGAAATAGAAGTCAAATAAGAATTCCTTGGGCAAATAATTTTAATAGAAGTTTCTTCAATATATTTGACCTTAAAGTTATTAAATTTATCGTAGGTTAAATATAAAACGGAAAAATCAATCAAGCATATATTATATATATCCTAAAATAAATTTTAAAAATTAATGCCGAAAATGTAAATAGAATGGTTAAACATAAGGCAAAGTGACCAAATGTTGTAAGAAATTACCCACAAAGAACAAGTTTAAAATTTTAAACAACTGCAATTAAACAAAAATAATTTATAAAACCGAATTAAAATAATTTGAGATTGGACCGCCATACACAAGGACACAAAATTAGTCAAGCTGCCAAAAGTAAGGCTCTATTTAGTGAATATTCCATATCTTATGATGCGTTTAGGGCAGCTTGTGTTATTCAGATAAACAACTTATCCTGAAACGCGGCCCGCGGGTGTCCTGCGGGGCGCGATCTGTGTTTAGTGTAAAAACTCAACCGCGTGGCATTTTGAAAACGCCAAAATGCCGCCCGTATTTATAAGTTGTCCCAAACGGGCCCTTAATCTAACTCGAGGTATCCAATGTTAATTTTCCCCATTTACATATCCCAAGTAAAAGTGTTATTTCTCCTAAACATACTAAAAAGGACATTATTTTCTGAATGATTACATAGGTCTCACACACTGGTATTTGGCGTTGTCACCCTGCTCATCCACACTTCTGTAACAGAATTTGGAGAGCAGGGAGGAGCGCCTTTTAACAGCCTATCATCCACCAATGAAGTATCATTGTAGCCACTGTTTTTAATTTCTCTCAAAATCTCAAGCACCTCATTAATGGAAGGCCTCAACTCTCCATCAGACTGCAAGCACTGAAACGCCAGCTCCGCCACCTGGGCAATCATCCTATTTATGCTGCGATCTGACTGATACCCCAATCTCAAATCCACAATCTCCTCTAATTCCTGCCTTTGGATCTTGTTAATCGCCATGTCAGCCAGAGAGAACTCATGCCTCAGTTGGGTGAAGTCAACAGCAGGCTTTGAGGAAACAAGCTCCATCAATACTACTCCAAAACTATAAACATCGCTCTTGTCCGTCAGCTGACAACATTGGTAGTACTCGGGATCGATGTAGCCTGGTGTTCCCTGCGGGGCGGTGGAGACATGTGTGGCGTTGCTCGGGAAGAACCTCGAGAGGCCAAAATCCGCAACCTTGACATGGAAGCTGTTGTCGAGGAGAATGTTGCTGGTTTTGATGTCACGGTGAATGATCTGCGGCTCAATGGAGTGAAGATAGTTGAGGGCTTCAGCCGTTTCGATAGCAATGTTCAATCTCGCTTTCCACGGCAGAAAAGATTGGAATGCCAGCCGGCCATGGAGGTGGTCGGCGTGCAGCCGTAGAGGCTGACAAGATTTTGGTGCTGAAGGAGTGATAGGATTTTAACCTCGTTCATGAAATGCTTGAGGTGGCCGTATTTGTTCTCATACAGACGCTTCACTGCCACCACTCGTCCATCCTGCAGCTTTCCTGTAATGCGAATAAGCAAGCATGGGATCAGGTCTGGATCAAATAGTTTGAGATGGCTGCTACAATGAGTTGTTACCTTTGTAGACTGCACCGAAGCTGCCATCACCAAGTTCGCCAGAGGCATCAAAGCCATTTGTGGCTTCATAGAGCTCCTCATAGGTAAAGATGGGAGACTGGATAGAGAAACAGAGCTCAGAGTCTGCTTTAGAAGATGGCTGAAAAGAAGTAATTCTTTTGAGGAGACTTGAGCAAGACTGCCTTCTCTTCCTGCATATATGCAGGACATAGAAAAGGAAGCACAGTATGGCCAAGCTCAATCCAGCTGCTGTGCTAAAACCTATTATAAGAAATTCCTTCAGATGATTGTTAGCTGCAACAGAGAAAAGAAATTAGATAACAGACAGTGAGGATAAAGGCGATTGAATTATTGCAGAAAAATCTTATTCAGGAAAGTTCATGCATGACAATGTTAAATTTACTTGTAGTTGTAAACAGAACTGTAATAACTTAGTGAAGACATCAGCTATAACAATCATCTGAAATCTAATGAGTTTAGAAGCAAGGAATGGGACAAATATATAGAAGATAAATGTTCTAAAATTTAATAAAGGAAAATTGGGTAATGAAGGTGAAATTAATAATATTAAATGATAAAATGTTAGTTACAAGAGAAAGTTTAAAAATATTCGATCATTTTTATTGAAGGACAGGGAAACGAATGAGAATATAATTTAAATGTGCCAGGAGTTCATTAAAACATCTCCAAGAATAATTTGAGAGAAGTGTAAATTCTGGGGACTTAAAATAAATTTTATGAATCAGTAATCAATTCAATTGGTTGTGTGTAATCTGAGTATTGGAGAGTAAAAAAAGTTATTAACAGCCAAATTAGGCGTGACAAAAAGCAAAATGATAATATGGATGTTTGGCAAAACTACGAAAAATGAACTAAGTAATGATTAAAATAAGAGGATGATTGGAGTATATTTATTCAAGATAAAGTGATGAATATACTTATGTGTTTGAAACATGCACAATGAAGGTCAATTTGAAGGATTAGGGATAGACGTTGAACAAAACATATTGCATATAATAGATTAATTTTCTCATGCAAGGCTCATTAGGAATAACTACAAACCTAGCATCCATAAAACCAGCTAATCATTGTTGTAAACCAACTTTGGGAGGAAAAATTCTTTGCTCACTTTCATTATTCACATATAAGGTACTTATATAAGGGAAACCGGTCCCTCCTAATTTATAATCTTATCAAATATATCTAATCTAAATATAAAAAGGAAATAATTCTGAAATAAACATAAAGAACATAAATAGAAAAAGAGTAAAGCTAATCAAGGAGTTTCCAAAGTTATCTTCTAATTCAATCCTCCAATATCTTGTAGGTGGTTGGTTGGTCGGTCCAACCTTCCTGAACTTCCACACACCCCCTTGAGTTGGGTCGTACATGTTGTAGAGACCATGCTTGGTATTGAGCTCTGAGAATGCTTAAAAGAAGAAATTTCGTAAAGACATTAGCAACCTATTGGTGTGTAGAGATGTAGCTTAGTTGTATAATTCCACCATTAACTTTTTGCAAAAAGTGCCCATCAACTTCAATACGTTTGGTCCCATCATGATGCACATGACTCTTAGCAATACTTATAGTTGTTTGACTGTCACAAAACATCTGTATAGGCCTAGTTGAGGTACACCCCAATTCGCTCAACAGTTTCTGAATTAAGAACCTTTCACAGATTCTTAAGGCAAGTGCTATATACTCTGATTTTACACAACTTCAACAACTCGTGCCTCAACAACCCGTGCCAGCCTCAACAACCAAAAGCTTAGATTTTTGTCCTCTCTACTCACATGTCCTTCTACCTATCTCTAGTTAAGCACCTAAACATGTATTAACACAACAAACATCTATTCATCAGTACACGGAAAGCAAATTCAAAGCAAAAACACAAACAGAACATAATCAAACACAAATCAAATCATAGGATAATACTTGTCTTGCCTCCTAAGTAGAGCTTGATTTAACATATTTTGTCAGACCATGCCAGATCTAATTGTTAGGACTACCCCAAGATCAAGTTTTCACTAGGACCTATTTTATCCCCACGCAAATACAGTTTTAACCTTTAGTCATTAACCTTCAAAGCTTTGGCAGTTTTCCTATTTTAAATGTCTACAGCTCCAGAGGGATACATTTTTATCATAGTGAATGGTCTTGACTACTAGGACATAAGTTTTTTGAGAAATAGTTTCAATCACAATTTTAAAGTAAAACCTCATCTCAGTACTCAAAGTAAAACCTTAATTTGAGTTTCATTAAGAGTTGTACTAGCACAATAGATTATTTTAAAAATCTTATCATATTTTTATCCTAAAACAACTCCAATAGCAAAATCATTTGCATCACATATTAGTTCAAAAAGTTTTTTCCAATCTGGTGAAACAATAATTGGTGCAGTGACTAATTTTTCTTTTAATAATTTAAAATCTTTAAGACACTCTTTATCAAAATTAAAAATTACATTTTTTTCAAGTAAATGACATTAAGGCTGAGCATATTTTTTAAAAGTCTTTAAAATACTGCCTGCAGAATCCAACATGTCCTAAAAACTCCTAATTTCCTTCACACATATTGGGTAAGATAAATTAGCGATCACTTGAATTTTTACAGGGTCTACTTCCATCCATTTGAAATCTGAAGTCCCAAAATAATTATTTTTGCTACTATAAATTGGCATTTTTCCCAATTAATGACCAAATTTGTTTGTTCACAACACTTAAGAACTTTTGATAAATATTCCGAACATGATTCAAATGAAGTTTCAAACGCTGAAAAATCATACATAAAAACTTCAATCCCTTTTTCAATTAAATCACAAAAAATAGCAATCATACATCTTTGATATATAGCAGAGACATTACATAAACCAAAAGACATTCTTCTAAAAGCAAATGTACCATAAGGACTGGTAAAAGTAGTTTTCTCTTGATCCTCGGGAGCTATTTGTATTTGGTGATAATCAGTATATCCATCCAGAAAATAAAAGTATTTATGCTCAGCTAGTCTGTCCAGCCTTTGATCTAGAAACGGTAGTGAAAAATGATTTTTCCTTGTGGTGAGATTTAATTTTCTATAATCAATGCATCTTCACCACCCTATAACTTATCTAGTGGGTATTAAATCACACTCATTATTCTCATTCATAGTCACAGTCACTCCTTAGTAACACAGAGAATCAGAATAAACCATGCACTATTTGAAATAGGGCAGATAATTCTAGCATTTAACCACTTTAAAATTTCTTTCTTAACAACTTCCTTCATAACAGGATTTCGAGGATCAGCCCTGGGTTTGTAGTTTTCTTCCATATGAATTCTATGCATACAAATTGAGGACTAACTCTTTTTATATCAGCAATTGTCCATCTAAAAGCTTTCTTATAACTCTTCAAAGTTTTCATTAAACTCTTTTCTTCTTTTGTAATCAATTTCGAGGAATTATAACAGGTAATGTTGAGGAATCACCTAAAAAGACATACTTCAAATGTTCAAGAAGTAACTTCAACTCAAGCTCAGGAGATTTTTCAATTGATGGACAAAAAAATTTATCTTTTTATGTCTTGTCCAAAACTTCAAAACTTTCTCGAATATAATTTGAATCTTCCTTCTAAAAATCTTCACATTGATCTAATTCTTCTTCTTGCTCATGTTTCAACTCTTTCATTTCAGATTTCTCTTGATAAGTTATTTTGAAATGACATTCATTCAGATATCTTATCATATCCTTTCTATAACATTCATCATCTTTACTTTTTGCAGGGTATTTCATTGATTTGGAAATATTAAATGTAACTGTCTGATCATCGACACACATAGTTAATTCTCCTTTCTGCACATCTATCATTGCTCTTCTTGTAGCTAGGAAAGACCTCCCAAAATGATAGGTATCTTCTTATCTTCCTCCATATCTAGCACAATGAAATCAACAGGAAAGATAAATTGATCCACTTTCACTAAGACATCTTCTATAACTCATTTAGGATAGGTTATTGAACGATATGCTAACTACAGGGTTACAGTAGTAGGGGACATTTCTCCTAATCTCAATCTTTTAAATATTGATAATAACATAAGGTTAATGCTTGCACATAAATTACATAAAACTTTCCCATAAAATGTCTCTTATTGCACATGAAATTATGAAGCTACCAGGATCTTTAAGCTTTCCCAGAAGCTTTGTCTAAAATATAACACTGCACTCCTCACTAAGTGCAAAAATCTCGTTATCTTCGAACTTCCTTTTTCTGTTAAGAATATTCTTCATAAATTTCACATAGTTTGGTATTTGTTTTAAGGCTTCAACAAATGAAATATTACTTGTAAATTTCTTAAAAAATTTTCAGAAATTTTGAAAATTGTTTATCCAACTTTTGTTGACGGAACATCTGAGGACATGGAGGTGGTGGTTTTTCCAAGTCAAGTTTAAGTGGAGAAATGGGTCTCTGTAAACCTTTCCATCTCTAAGCCATTCAGAGCATCATCTTCAGGCTCTTCAATTTCTTTTCTCTCTACTTCAGTTTCATTTTGAAATCTACCTTCTAATTCTTTTCCGCTTCTAAGTTAAACAGTTTTTAATTGCTCTTTATTCTGGTCTTTTGGATTTACTTCAGTATTACTAGGACGTGTTTCTTGGAATCTATTACTTAATGAATTTGCTATTCGTCCCAACTGATTCTCAATATTTCTAATTGTAGCTCATTGACTTTATAACTGATTTTCTATTTGTAACACCACTTTTTCTATAGACAACTTTTTCTTCTTAAATTATGGATTACTGTTAAAACCTGGAGGATAAGTAGGTCTATAATTACTATTTCCTTGGTTGTTCCAGTTTCCCAATGAGTTTACTTGGTTATTCCCCCATTCCTGATTATTAGCACCAGAATTATAATTCAAGTTAAAGTTATGAAGGTTCTTCCAACCTGGGTTATAATAGTTTGAATATAGATTATTTTGTTTGTTTATGACATTCAAAGTTTCTAGAGATGTTTGAGAATCTACCATTTAGCCTAGTGAATTGTCTTCAATCATTGCAATTGGTTGAGAAAAATTCATTCTAAATTGGTCTAACTTCTTTGAAATTGTAGCAACTTGATTTGCTAATATGGAAAAAACATTAGTTTCATGAATATTAGCTACTTTATTAAGATTTACACTTTCAAAGGCCATGAAAATTATTTGTAGTCATCTCTTCAATTAAAGCATAAGCGTCATGAAATGATTTTGACATCAATGAGACATCAATGAACCACCAGCAGCGGGACCGATAATAGATCTAAGAGATTCAGCTAATCCATTGTAAAATGCTTGAATTATTAACTAATCCGGTATAGCATGGTACAGACACTTTCTCGGTAGTTCTTTAAATTGTTCTCGTGCTTCATAAATACATTCCCTTCAACTGACAAAAAGATGTAATATCATTTCTAAACTTCGTAGTTTTTTATGGTGGAAAATATTTAGCAAGAAATTTCTGCGCTAAATCACCCCAAGTTCAGATAGATCCAGATGATAACGAATGTAACCATATCTTAGTCTTATCCCTCAGTGAGAAATGAAATAATTTAAGTCTTATAACATCATCTGATACACCATCATATTTAAATGTAGTACACAATTCTAAAAAATTGGCAAGATGTAAATTTGGATCTTCAGTTGGTGCTCCCCCAAACTGATTATTTGATATCATTTGGATAATAGCGGGTTTAAGTTCAAATGAATTAAACACGACAGCGGATGTTTGAATACTATAATGAAGTCCATCCACCGTAGGGGTTGCAAAATCTCTTAAAGGTCTAAAATCTTCAGCATTTTGATTATTTTGATTTACCATTTCTTAAAATTTTTTATTTTTTCAGAAATTTTTAATTTTTTTATTTTTCTAGTAGTTTTTTCTAATTCAGAATCGTAAGACACAAGCCCTGTGGAATCCGAATTACGCATACATTACTAGAAAACACATAAAATAAAAAAAAACACACGAATAAGAACTTTATATAAAACCAACACTACAATATTCCTATAATAAATCTAAAAGTTTAAATAAGACTTTATAAAAATGGAAATGAATATAGAAATTTTGCTTTCTAAAAATTTCTTTCAAAATTTTGTAATTATCCCTGACAACGACGCCAAAAACTTGATCACAATGTTCTAGATAGATGTAAAATGCGATATATGTGATTATATGTTTAATTTCTTTAATAATGATTTTCACTTTGCAATAAAGCAAAAAACTTGATCCCAAGCAAAAACTAGGTCAATTTTTCACTATGAATCAAATAAGAATACAGTTATAATATTTAAATATGGAATACTACGCAAATATACGTATCGTTATCAAGTAATATAGTACTTTTTGATTAAACCCCGAATATCGAACCCATATAGATAACTAACAATACGCAACTTACAAAACAAAAGAAATTAGATAACAAAATTTTACTTAGCAATGTATTCTTAAACTCTAGATGTTATAATAAAAATGAAAATTCAAATCTTTTTTTAATTTTTGATAATTGAAAATAAAGTAAGAAACTAATTAACTTAACTAAATATTTACAAGATGAAGGCCATATAAATAAATTTTTTTTCTCCTTATCATGAATCAATAACAATTATAGGAATTCTGTTGTAAAAGTATTCTAATTGTGTTGTGTCAAATATGAGCAATAATATTCTTTACCCTTACTAGAGATGTTAAAAATAACATTGGTTAATCTATAGTTTGAATAGTTTTGAAGACGGGTTAGGTAGGGAAGATACTAGCTCTCACTTTAGAGTTCTCTCTCCTCCCTC
The DNA here is from genome assembly GCF_001263595.1 of Phalaenopsis equestris. Taxonomy (NCBI): domain Eukaryota; kingdom Viridiplantae; phylum Streptophyta; class Magnoliopsida; order Asparagales; family Orchidaceae; genus Phalaenopsis; species Phalaenopsis equestris. Next base: position 137,883 of record NW_018165411.1, read on the forward strand.
CACATGGGGGCCAACATCTCATTTCAGAATCTAAAACTATAAATCAAATTGGGGTCTTTAGTCTGTCACTCTAAAGTCCCTAATTCTACATCTTTCAAAGTTTATTTCTCTATTTATTTGCACTCAACCCCATAAACTATATTCTCATCCATGAAATCAAATGTGATTCTTACCATTTATTCAAATGTGATTCAAATCAAATGTGATTCTTACCATTTATTAACTGAAACAAAATCATCTCGGATCTTACATGTTTTCACAACAAGTAGTAACATCTTAATTGGTCAAATCAAGAAATAAATGAAGTATAAGGTTTAAAATCATCACAACTTCTTCCAACATTAAAGTCTAATACTTCACACAACTTCCTTTAAATACTTAATCACTTATCATTTTAAGGAAAATGATAAAGAAAACTACTCAAAATTCATGGAGAAAATACAATCAAACTTGAGTTTAAAAGTAGAAATCATGCATACAAATAAGAAGTCTAAATGAAAACCAAATGTAGTCACAAAGATGAATACTTATCACAAATCATTTCCACCAAATGTCTTGAAGTTCCTTTGAATTGTCTTGATAAGTCTTCATTCACTCACAATACAAACTAAAACTCAAAATAAAAAAAGGTGGCCGGAGGCGGCGACATCGGTTACTTTGGATGGATGATGATTGGTTGACCCCCCCTCTTTTGATGATTCAAGTCTTCTTTAATAAAAATCCAAGGGGTGTCTTGGTCTCTTCAAAATGTATCTTCATTCAATGAATCTTCTAGAAGTTGTCTCCTTTCAAAAGCCAATTGAATAAATTTTCGTATCCATGAACTATTTCCCACGTTTTTACCGAGGGTTGCTTCAAACACCTCTTCAAAAATTCGTTCAAATTCAATGGATCATCAAATAACTACTTCTGGCACTTTAGTACGGGGTACCTGACACTTTGGCGCGGTTCTCTCTGTTTGGGCACTTAAGCGCCTCAGTTCATTTTTGCTCCAAATTTTATCATTTTTCACTCTTTTTATTCATTTTCATTCATTTGACTGTACCTGAAAGAAAAATACATAAATACATTTCATTAAAGCGCAATATCTCAAAAATAGATATAAAAAAGCTTACAAAAAGACTACATATTTTAGGAGTATCAATATACATATCTTTAATGACTTGAACATAAGTCATATCAACACATTTCTTCTCAAGAACTCTGTCGAGCCATTTCTGCCGTCTATGCAGGAGGCGCACTTCCTCTCAATCCATCGCTCGCTCGAACGTGGAGGGGTAACCCTACAATCCTCCTGCCGGAGGCGAAGCATCGCTCGAACAGGGAGGGGAAATGCGAGTAAAGCTGCTCGCTCAAATGTGGGTCGCGGCCTGCGGGGTTCGATTCACTTCCCGCTTTTCGCCAAAACAACGTCCGACCGTGATCCTCCCGCCGAACCAAACGACCACTCATCGCGCCACGCTCCTCTTGCCGAACCAAACGAACCCTAAAATACTCTTCCTCCATTCCTCATACATCTTTTTAGTTTTTAAAATAATATTAAAGAGTTTAGTAAGCCAAAAAACTCCCAATTTTCATAAATATTTCTACACTTCAATCGTGATATCATTAGGTTCTACAGATTTTCTCTTTAAATTTTTTTTAAGGCCCCCTCAATTTCTTTTTTACTAATGCGATGATAAAATGAAACATTTTATTATTATTAATGATATTAAGATCATTGTGGTCGATCGTATTTTCATAAATTTCTTTAAAAAGATTTTCAAAATAACTCACCCACCTATGTTGAAAATCTTTTTCTAAGAGAAACACTTTTTTATTTTCATCTTTAATACACTTTACTTGAGTTACATCTTCATTTTTCTTTTCTCTTTGTTTGACTAGTTTATACATATATTTTTCACCCTCTTTAGTATTTAATCTATTATAAAGATCATTAAAAATAGAATTTTTAGCGTCACAGATTGTTCTTTTAGACTCTCTGCGA
>NW_018165411.1:140224-142507 GCF_001263595.1 Phalaenopsis equestris
TAGATCTATTCTTATAAGTAATAAGATGCTCATCTTTTTTCTTGAATAAAATATTAATAATAAAAAAATCATATGCTAAAGAAAAATCTAAAATGACTCTAACTTCTTCATTAGTCATTCCAAAATCGAAACCACCATGAATATTTCTGAAATCTTCTACCACTCTACCGACATGTCCATTTAAATCTCCTCCAATAAAAATTCTTTCTTCAAGAGGTATCATTTGTATTAAGTCTTCTAAATCATTCCAAAATTTATCTTTAGACGCTATATTTAAACCTGCGGAGCGTAAGCACATATAATATTAAAAATTTTAGCATCAATGATACTCTTAGGGGCTATAAATCTATCTCCAACTCTTTTAATTTTTACAACATTATCTTTCAAACTCTTATCTATAATTACACCTACACCATTTCCAGTGTGACTCTTACTAGAATACCAAAGTTTAAAACCAAAGTTATCAATCTCCTTAGCCTTTTCTCTAACCCATTTAGTTTCTTGAATACATAAGATATTAATTTTTCTATGAAACATAATATCAATTAATTCCATTAATTTACCATTGAGAGTACTTATATTCCAAGATTCTATCTTGATATTAATTTCATTAGTTTCATGAACTAACTTTTTTACCCGCATCCGTCCGTAAAGTGGGAACCCTTACTTATTTTACACTACACTGGGCACCGGTGTAGCGACCGATGCACACGTTTCACTGTATTCACACTTTTAACACTTACACAATGATCAAAAGGATTCATGTCATGATTTTTTTGACAAGTTTTACGCAGGTTGTCGACTACTTAACGCAACACTCCACTTTGAACATCCGGGCTTGGGACCGACAATGACAGTGTTATAGCATAAATGAGAACATGAACTAAAATTTCTACACACATGCACAACTCTGAAGATAACTCTTCAAAGCACTATACACCTGAATAAATCATAAAACATGGGTTAAAATGAATATATAGCCTAAAGAAAAAATAATACTATAGAAAGCATTTAACACTCATGTACACATAAACTTATACATTAATTGAATCCATGTTCATAATTATATGGAAGCTTATCAAATGCTAGAAATATTCAATTCAAATTAACAAACAAAAAATTATTAAAAATATTAGTAATTAATTAGATGTCTCTTAAAAACTTTTGACATCAATAAAGGGAAAAGATTGGAGAACAAGAATCTTAAAAAACTTCGTTGCATTTAAATGACAATATATTGGAGAATCTTTTAAAACTCAGAACGTCAGTTATGAGAAAAAAATTATCTGTTAGAAAATAAAATTGGAGAATTGGAGAATCTTTTAAAACTCAGAACGTTGTTGACCTCATTTCTGGATGAGGTCTTTTTTTATCTCTCCTTAGAGCCTAAGGTCTAGCTTTAGGCTTCCCCTGTTCGACTCTCTTAGAAGACTAGTACGGAACCCACACCATTTAGAAAATTCGAGCCACCTCGTCACTCCTTCGAGTTTCGCATGGGCGGTCCGAAATCCTCGATGTTCTGTTGAGTTGATTAGGATCGACACATGAAAATCGAGTCGAGTTCCTACATTAATAAGAACAACCCATAGGGAACCCCTTTGTGACCCGAACTCTCGATAACACCGCATTTTGCGCACGCATCGCATTCCACACGATTTTGGCTTAAATTGACTCGCTCGTCGGCAAACTCATCCGGACGACCCCGGATGACGAAACGGACTGCGCCGACGCGTCCGGAACGTCGCGTCCGGAACTTCGACTTTAGCTAGGAATGACACTCATATTATTGTGATTCCACATTCGCGCGAACTGCACGGATATCGATGCACCCTTTTTTTTTGCTGCGCGGGTTAGCTGTGCGGGGGCCTGGGCTCAACTCAGGTCCGACTCAGGTTTGATTCAGGCTGGTCTCGGGCTGAACAAGGGCTAGGCACCAGCTCACCTGAATTTGAAATTTAAATTTCAAAATTCAAATAGATTATTTAAATGCCGCCTTAATTAAAGTTAATTCAGATCTTAATGTTTTCCATTTAATCTCCCCCTTATTTGGAATTCATTATTTTCCCCGACAATTACTTCCAGAGCAACGACTATTGACCCCGCTCCAACTCTAAAAGGAATGCGGGCCATCTTCCTCCGCGGTCGGCTTGATTCGCCTCCCTCGAGCTCTTCTCTCCCTTTGGCATTCCGCTCAATTTTCTCATTCCTGTCGTTGCAACCAGGAAGCTCACCCGCTCCCCTCCTCTCCACGCCGAAGCCGCTCGCTCCTGACCTCCGCCACTG
>NW_018165411.1:144135-148347 GCF_001263595.1 Phalaenopsis equestris
ATGATTTGGGTTCATAGTAAGGTTATAGATTGTTGCCCAATGTCAGATGTCGTAGGAAGCCACCTAGGAGCGGTCCACCACTGTTTGGGTTCGTAGGAAGCCACCTAGAAGCTGGTCACCCACAGTTGGGTTCGCAGAGTAGCTGTCCACCACTGTTTGGGTTCGTAGGAAGCCACCTAGTAGCTGTCCACCACTGTTTGGGTTCGTAGGAAGCCACCTAGTAGCTGTCCATCTAGTTGTTGTCCACCTCTGTTCGGGTTCGTAGGAAACCACATAGGTGTTGCCCATTGCTGTTTGGGTTCATAAGAACTCATACAGGCATCATTCGAAACTCCTAGCTGTTGTCCAAAGTCGTAGGATCGCCGTACACATTCGCTAGTTGCTTACCGGAGCCGTAGGAGATCGTAGGATCACCATACTAGCTCGCTAGTTGCAGTCAGAAGTTGTAGGAGGCCTTAGGATCACCTCTTTTGTGAATTCCTAACTGTTACTACAACTTGTTCTATTGTTTATTGTTTTCTTCTTTTCTCTGCAATTTATTTAAATTCTCTGCAAATTATATGGTGTTTTGTGAGTTAAACATGCAACAGGAAGAGCAGCAGCAGATACGCCACGTACGCAGATACATTTTATTTGTTGTTGTTTCTTTATTGCAATTACTATTGCTCTAACACATTATGCAGGTACTGAATACAACCTCACTTTCAAAATAAAACCTTTTTTTTTAAATTAAACAACATTTTCAAAACAAAACAAAAAAAAAACATAATACGTTTTTTCGAACTTACGAGAGTCCCTCGGAGGAGGTAACCCACGGTTGCTAACGAGATCTCCCCGGTTTAAATGGGTTTCACAACTCGTTTAAACTAAGTAAGTTCAAAAGAAAATAGTGATATCGGAACGAGGGAACCGTGGGTCGTAATCAGTGTCACTTTAATCAACTTTAACATCCCCCATAGTATTTAAATGATCATAACCCTAGGGAACATTTGATTTGACATCATGACTTGACATATTAGAAAACTTAAACTTGCTTTGACGAGGAGCTTGAAAAAACTTCGTGGGCAGCGTGGCAAGGAGTTTGGAGCGGTCTACAAGTGGATGTGGTCATTATTCTACAACAGCAAAACAAGTTTACACCAGCTAAACTTTCTTAGTCTAAACAATGCATAAGATTTCGAGGTAGCTTGCCCAGCGCGATGTAAATCCTAACCCTTTTTAGGCTTCTGCACGGTCGTACTGAGCAGTATAAGTCTTAACTCGCTTTAGGCTCTGAGGTTGTCGTCCAGAACGATGTAAAACCTCTTATCTATGTGGGCTATTTGCATAATCAGTTGTTATGCAAGTGTAAGTCCCAAATAATAAAATTGACAGGACTGAACACTCATATAACATTCTCTCCAAAACACAATCACACATTTTGATAGTTTGGGAAGTCACTGAGGTTTCTTCTCAGGATTAGTGACGTTCCCTACCTTTTACTATCTTTGGACTCCTGAAAATATCTGTTCTTATTTGAGTCACTTCCACTTGTCTTTCCACGTCCTACCGTGAAAACCTAAACCTCGAATTCTTGAGACTAGTACCTTTGATCATTATCGAGAGTTTTCTAAAATGCGTCATTTGAGATGTAATTAACTATAGGGGTTTGCCTCTATAGGGAACTTAGAACATAGATAAAATAAACCCTATTTAATCTTTGTATTAAATATGAGAACTTGTCGGTCATACATAATGGTTCGCAGACTAAACGGATGTCACAAATCTCTTAGTTTGCAGGATTGAGTTTATCGTCGGGGTCTATACTTATTTCTCGGAATGTGTAGTATTCAATGTACTAGACACGATTATGCAAACTATTAGATTAATGAGATCCATTCGGTCTCACTTTCTTAAATCAATCGAAAAGTTGACCGACAAACGTCAGTTAAGAGAAATCAACTAATAGAAAATTAAAAAGGAGAAGGATTTGAAAATATTCAAGGAGTAACTTAACAGCAAACACAGCCACTCCACCTCAACACATGGGCAGAACGGCACAAGCAAAAACAGCCACTCCACATCGGCAGAACATCACAGGCAGCAAGCTCATCTCAGCACATGAAGTTCACGACCTCTCTAACCCCCTTTCATCATACACCGTCAAAGGGAAACTACCTGATTATATCCACAGCATCAGATGAATCTACTCAATTCCTTCATTAACCTCTCTGCATCTATATACACATTTCTAACCACTGTACATAATTGAGCGTGGCTTAATGTATTGTTAGTTTCCTATGTCTTTCTCTATACTGTTAGTTCCCTATCTGTTTTTCTCTAGTATACTACTCATCATGGATTTTCCAAAATCATTAGGCTTGATTGAATGCTGTATTGTTATTTTCAGTTCGTCATTGAAATCTGATATAATCTCGGCATTTTCAATTTTTTCAAGAAGAATATCACATTTAATTCAAGCAGAACACAATGTTTAATATATTCAAAAACCCTAAAGTAAAAACACAAAATTAGTATGACAATTTGAATAAAACCAACTGCTACTTTTACGCTAGACTGGATTAAGGAACCAAAAAAAAAGGAAAAAGTAAAATTAGTAATAGAAACGTGTTCTATAATTGGCTCTTTGAACCAAACAATTTCCCTTTTTTCAAAATTTACATAATAGTGACGCACATCACCTGCTTCTTCTGACCCTAGTTGTTATATTTTATAGCAGCATGCCAAATCTCAAGCAGCTAACCTACCATTGACCTTGTTCATAGCAAATGTGAACCCCGTCATGAAATCCACTTCAATCTACTCCAAAGCTCACCACCAATTGAACTTTAACACCTACAACAACTTTCTATCTACGACATGAATGACATGTCTAGAATGCAAGACACCTTTCATAGTGCTTATTGTCCTTCTGAAACAAATCGATTGCCAGAGAACAATATTAGGCCACTGAAATCCTTGCCAGATTCACTGAATAACTACTGCAATATTAGTCTCCATCACAAGATCCTTAAGACCAATCTATTTCTTTGTTTGCTAATGTATTAGGATACAGACCGATTCCATCTATTTATATAAGATAATAAAGGCTGTTGGAGAAAGCGAAAAAAAATAGCAAAAACTATGACTCCAATTCTATCAAGATTTTTTCATGTGAACAAATCTAAAATAATTTAGATTTGATCACAAAAAAGGAGGAAATAAATCATAAAAATAATATCAGATCTCCACAAATTTGATCTTGTAAACAACGCTTATTTATTTAGATCAGCCTAGGAAAGATCTGAAAGAATTAATCTCCACATGCCTGACAACCAGTAAAAATTCGAAAGGTATGGCCTCACCAAGAAAATTAATCCACTGTTTTTGCTCTAGTAAGTTACACACTTGATTCTAAAAGCTATTTGCATATCAAAGAACGAAGGCATTATAATTGATTGAACTGCAGCAGAAGCATCATTTCAAAATAAGCAAACAAGATGGAGAGAAAATACTCACAACTCTAAACTGCCATCAACAAGTGTTGAGAGCTGAAATTGCATTTTGTACTTTTCAGAATAAAGCTCAACCTAAGCTTTTCTCAATAACTGATACTGAAGTTAACCCAAACAACAATAAAAAAGTAAATAGGTGGTTACATTAAAATACACTTGAAAAAGAAATTACAACAAATACAACATAAACGCACACTAGGGCTCGATCACGGGGGGTGAGGGGGAGGTCAGCCAGGCGGTTGGTGAGTAGAGATAGGTGGTTGAAATGGGTTATGAATGGTTGAGACAACAAAAGAATGGGAGGGGTTGGAATTACATTGGCAGCAAAGTGGAGCGGCTGGGACAGTGAGGGACAGCAAAGGAGAAGGGCTGTGAACTGCGAGACAGCAAGATGAGTGTTGTCCGGGGCAAGGGGTAGCAAGCGGTGACTGCAGGGGCAGCAGGACAGGCTGCAGTCCAGGTGGCAGCAAGTCGTAATGATGGTTGGACAACAGAAAAACAGCCGATTTGTTATTTTTTGGATAGCAGCAATGAGGGTTGTTGATTGGGAGTGATGCGGGAAGGTAGGGGAAGGATGAAGGTGGCTGTTCAGGATGGTAGCAAGGTGGAGAAGGGAGGTTGTAATGCAGGAATTGCAAAAAACAACCAAAAGAAGCTATCTCGAGCGTCTGCAGCAGGGAAGGGGCGGCCGGGGGCGAGGGGGGGGGGGGGGAAAGGG
>NW_018165411.1:148367-162156 GCF_001263595.1 Phalaenopsis equestris
GGGAAAGATAATCACCTACTCAAGAGAGAGATACAGCAGGAACACCATCCAATCCATCGGATACAGCCCTCGAAGAGAGAAAACAAATGTTGGCGGCTGTCTTAAACAACTCACACAAAAAGCTCCCCTCTAGATCCTAATACAACACATATATAAGAAAAAACTAGAAAAGAACGAAAGAAAATGAGAAAATGGCTAAATTTGGAAAGTAAAGAAAAAAAAAAGGCCACTCGGTTGGGTCTTCACATGATTGTGGAAGCCACAACTCGCTTTTGCGTCCCGCTCGTATGGGAGAGATGCTGCTGCGTCATAAACTTAAATGAAAGTTCAAGAATGAGCATAGACAACAAGAAAGAAGCCATGCATTTTAGCATTCATGATAAAGTACAAGATTTTGCATTCATTTCATAAAATTTGGCAACGAAAGCTTAGAAAAAATATCATGGCATTCAAGTGAACATATACCTAGCTTTTTAACACATTCTTAGTCATATGCAAATTAAATATGCAATTGGTGATGTTGTGTGGGGCGAGGGATACATTGGCAAAGGAAAGGAAAATACAAGTATAGAAAATCCAAAATTATTGAGGTTGCAACCATTCGGACACAAGAGATTTCCTATGAGAGATAATGTTGTGGTATCCACAAACAAATTCCGAACATTTTGATAAAATTAACTTTCATTGGTCCAAAACCTTCTTTGTGGAAAGCGCATAGTGGATTGAAGGATGACTTTGGGCATTTGGCATGTAAGGATTTGCACCAAATAAAACACCTCATTTATGCATTCAATCGAGACCTGACTGAACAAAGTTGAATGAACCAACCAAATAATTAAGCTGCTACTTAAACAACAAATGCAATGGCACCTCAGAAATCTTGATTCTAGTCAGTTGAATGGATTGCGCGCGTCTGAGACAAAATTGATGCCTCTACTCCCTCTATTAATACCGATAGCCTGGTTTGCCACCTCTCAACATCCAATTTGCCACACTTCATTAGCTATCTAAATACTTTGACACCCATAACAGCCCACCTCCTTAGACATCCCAATCCACATCAACATACACAATCTACCACCAAAGCAACTATCACAGATTATACATGCAATCGTGGGGTAAACACATGGCACGATACAATAAAACCAGAATTCCACTCTTCGGTTTTCCTTCAATCTTCTCAATGACCCTCCACCAAAACTAAACAACAATTAGCACATTTGGCCAAGCAACGCTCAAGCAGCATCCGAGTGGCCCGCCCCATGGTTAAGGTTTCCTATGAAACACTTCCCATTGAATTTATTTTCGATAGCTTCTCTAGTTCTCCCTATTGTCATTGTTGTTACGTCTGATTTTCCCTTAATTTACACTTCAAGTAGTGAAGAACTTCACCACTAAATAAAAAGAAATAAAAACAAACAATGGGGATTAAATTTCCTTGTTGGTGTAGAAAACCAATGGCAAAAGCTACTATAAAACATAACAGAAGGTGGATGGTTATTGTAAACAGATAAGGAGGAGACGAAAGCTAGCAGGTATCCGACTTAGAGTTGAAACAACAAAGATAATGAGAGAAACAATGATAGCGAGGGTTTTTTTGGAAGATATTAAGCGCTAATTCATTACAATCCAACCTGAAAATTAAAGTACAGTTGATCCCTTTTTATAGAAAAGTAAGATCACTAAAATGTGCAGTCAAGTTCAAACTAAGAAGAAAATATATACAATCATAAAAAAAGAATTCTGAAAAAGCTAATTTGTGCAGAAAAGTAGAGATTCAAACACAATTCCTTCAAATAGTGCTAGGTGTGATTGGACACTATCTGGGATCAGATTGAGTTACTAGCTTGTTGCTAGCTCTACTTATATGCTTTTAAGAATATAAACACTTCCCCTTTTATGGTCGTAAGAGCTTCAGTAACCACCTTCATAGTTGGCATCTTCTCTAAATTCAGCTTCTAAGGCTCGGCTGTTGTGCGCCTTCATACCAGTACAAACTAAATAGACTGATTGTCCTTGGAATGAAATACCAAGCAAAAAGGTTCATCACGTGAAATCAGGTAGTATGCCCTTGCACTAATTCCTCAGACTTTTTTCTCAATTGCAACCAAAGGATCCATTTTTCTCCTTATGGTTGATGGTGTAAAACTGAATTTTTACTAATTGCTTAAATTGTGCTTGTCATAAGAGACATGGCATAGTATAAGGATTTCGTATTCCATGTGTTAGTCCACGACAACATTTCAGTTGGGTAAATGATAACTTTTACACCAATATAATTGTAAGAGGGGGACGCGAGAGAGCTGGCGACTCTTTGAAACACTCTAGGGTTTATTCTTCTTCAATTGTTTTCTTCATGTTTTTTGCCCTTTCTCTTGGGGAAAACTTCAATATTTACCAATTGTTCTTTCGGTTTTGGTTTTCATTGGTGACTTTTGAAAACCTCCTAGGGTTTCTTCTTTTACCTTCATTTTCTTCTTGTTTTCTCTTGGGGAAAATTTCATTTATATTTCTATGTTTAGTTATTCCTATTTCGATTTTGATTTTCTTCGGTAATTGTTGGAAATCTTCCAGGATTTCTTCTTTTAGTTTCGTTTTCATTATGCTTTTTCTCTTTCTCTTGGGAAAATTTCATTTCTATTTCTAAGTTTACCTATTTTTATTTCGGTTTCGAGTTTATTTTGTGATTTTTGGAGATCTTCTAGGGTTTTTTCTTTTACTTTCATTATCTTCATGATTTTTCATTTTCTTTAGTAAAAAATTTCAGATCTATTTTTAAGTTTATCTATTCTTACTTTGGTTTGGTTTTCTTTGGTGATTTTTGGAAATCGTTCAAGGTTTTGTTTAGGTTTTTCTTATATCGGTTTTGGGATTTCTTTCCTCTTTCTAGGGAGAATCTTTGGATATACCTATATTACTCCCCATTCTGAATTTTTTTTGTTGTAGGGGTTTTGCTCCTATATTTCTCTGATTTATGGCATCCTTTTTTACTAGATTACCTGCTCCTAGACAACCATCAAGTTCAAAGGGCTTAGTTACTTTTAATCTTTCTAACAGTGGTGGTTTTGATCTTTTATGTCCCTTGAGCAGAAGATAAGATTTCTTTCTCAAATGATGAGGTCGAGGTTCTTCAAAACCTTGGGAACTTGCATTGGTTGGGTATGTTCTAGGCAGAAGGCCTTTTTAAGAAAAACTTCTTCAGTCGATTGGTAAGATTTGGAAGTTGAATGGTTCGGTTGATCTTCTTCCTCTATCTAAGGGTTTTTTCCTTTTCAAGTTTACTTGTCTTAAGGATTTTGAAATGGTTTTATTTGATAGTCTTTGGTTCATTGGTGGAAAGCTTTTTATTTCTAAAAAATGGACAATTGATTTTAAGACTATTAGCGAAGATTTTAAGGAAATCCTTATTTTGGTTAAATTCCCTAATTGACCATTGTTTTGCTGGACTGAAAATGAGATTTCTAAAATTGCTAATAAAATTGGTATTCCCCTTGAAGTTGATTCTTTGATTGTTTAATGTTCAAGGCTTTCTTTGCAAGGGTTAATATTCAAATTAACATATATCACCCTCTCCTTGAATATATAACTTTAGTTTTTAAAGATAACGAATATGTTATTCCTATTTTTTATGAATAAAAACCAGTTCCTTGTACTGTTTGCTCAATATTTTCTCATAATCCTTCTAATTGCCCAAAATCTTCTTTGCCTATTACTTTGAATCCTAATCTAAGAGGAAGAAATCGGTCAAGACCAAATATGTTGGGGAATTTAAGAGATCGAAGTAGATCTGTAAATTTTGTTAGACTCTCTCAAGGGACTAATAGATTTAAGATTCTAAATTCGACTTCTAATTTTGATATTCATGATGTCTTGACTTCTCCTGTTGTTGATATTCTGTTGTTTCACCTGTTGATAATGTTGTTAATGAGGTTATTGCTTCTGCTATTCGTGAGAATAATGTTGTTAACAATGTTGCTCATGTTGATGACTTAAATTAAGACTCACTATTAGTTTCTATTTAGACCCTCCTAATTTGGCTTTGCAGGGAATTTAGTAGGACAATTCTCTTGATGTTGTTGACAGGGATATTCATGCTTTACATGCTCCTATTCATTCTAATAGTATTTCCATTCAGGATAAAGTGGTTGTTGTCCACTCTGATGTTGTTACATCTCAAGGCAGTGGTATGGTTGTGAGTAATCAGTCTAATTCAAATGGTTCCGCTTCTAATATTATTAGAAATGCCCCTATTGGCATTGCTTCTACTTCTAATGTCTCTATGAGAAATAAAAAGGGTGGATCTAAATTATTTTGTTCTTGCTTCCAGTTTCCTTATGTTCTTTCCTAAATTGGCTGCTTGGAATGTGAGAGGTTTGAATGGTGAAGCCTGTTTAGTTGATTGGAATGAAGTTTTTTAAGATTTTAAGTTTGATTTCTTGTGTATTTTGGAAATAAAATTAAATTCTTCTTTATTGTCTGATCCTCTATTTTTATCTCATTACAAGAATTTTTCAAAAGAATGTAGTGTGAATAATTTTCACCTTGCTAAAAATGGAAGGATTTGGATTAAGTGGAATCAAGACTTAATGGATTTTACTATTATTAACAGGGATGACAATTTATCCATGGTCTAGTTTATGTCTCTTCTTCTATTAATTTCTATGTTACTGCTATAAATACTGATAATAATGCTTATACTAGGGAAAATATTTAAGAGTTTTATTGGCAGTATTGTTGATAACATAAATTCTCCTTGAAACATTTTTGGTGACTTTAATTGTATTCTTAGAATTAAAGAAAAAGTGGGGGATGTTCCTCCTCTGACTAGTAAACTCTCTGATATTAATAATTGCATTTTAAATTATGGTTTTATTGAGCTTCAAAATTCTGACTATTCTTTCAGTTGATTTAATAATCAACTGAATAACCCTATAATATATCTTCTTGACAGAGTTTTTTGTAATGCTCAATGTTTTAATTCTTTCCCTCTTTCTTATTATAAAGTTTTAAATGCTTATTCTTCTTATTATCATCCTATTTTATTTTCTCTTGATTGCTCTTATAATGTGCAAAGTAAGTTTTTATATAAAACTTATTGGAGTTTATGTCCAGATTTTTTTAACATTGTTGATAATGCTTGGAAGCTTTCTGTGAAAGTTGATCCTATTTTTTCTTTTCATAATAAGCTTCGTAATGTTAAGATGGCTCTTAAGAATTGGCATTGAAATTCTTCTAATGTTTTATCTTATATTTATGATCTTAAGGATCAGCAGAATAAGATTATGTTTCAGTATGAAAATTTTCCTCTTTCTAATGTTCTTTTGGAACAAGTTTCTTCTATCCAAAAGAATATTTCTAATGCTAATTTTTGTGAGTTTAAATGGGCCAAGCAAGGAGCTAAGTGCTTTTGGTTGTCTAAGGGTAAAGATGATGTTAATTTCCTCTATCAAAAAGCTAGAATTCGATGTAATTCTAATTTTATAAAAGAAAATTTTTGTTGATGGCAACTCTATTCATAATCATGGTGATATTATTAGGGAAGCTATTAATTTTAACTCTGATCTGCTTAATGGCCCAATTTCTAATGATCATCGTTTGGGAAACAATTTTCTAAATAGTAATTTTGTCTCTGATGATATACTTCTTTTTTGAATTAAAGTTTTTTTAAATGAAGATGTTAAAAAAGCTTTATTCTCTTAGCTCTAATAAAGCCTCTGGTCGGGTGGTTTTTCTGTTAAATTCTTTAAAGATCCTTGGGATATTATTGAAAGTGATTGTATTGCTATCATTAATCATATTTTTATCGCATCCAAACTTTCTCATAGAGTGAAGCATTCTGCTATTGTTTTAATTCGTAAAAGTACCAATGCAAAATCCTTAACTGATTTTCGTCTCATCCCTTTGTAATACATTTTACAAAATTATTGCTATTTTATTAACTGATAGACTTAAAATAATTCTTCCTAAGATTATTCATCTTGCCCAGGCCTCATTTATTAGTGGTCATGATATAGCGGATAATATTATTTTAGCAAATGAATTGCTTTATGGTTTTAATTCTTCTAGTGGTATTAAGAAATTTTGTGCAAAAATTGACATACATAAAGATTTTGACAAAGTTAACAGAGACTTTTTATATTTTAGACTGCACCGCATTGGTATTCCTATTAGATTTGTTAAATGGATTGTAGCTTGTACTTCTAATGTCAACTTTTCTATTATTATAAATAATGATTTAAAAAACTAATTTTTCTTCTTCAATTGGTTCAAGATAAGGTTGTCATTTATCTCCTTATCTTTTTGCCATTACTATAGATTCTCTTTCTCTTCTATTTCATAAGAGCTTGGCTAGGAATGATTATATTAATCATCTGAATTATGCAAATGATATTCTTATTAATTTTATTAGCAATGCTCTTAAAATTTTTTTCTAAAGCTACTAATCTTCATATAATCTTTTCTAAATCTGTCATTGTTTTTTCAAACAATGTGGATAGTAATGCTCAAACATTTCTTAGTAGTTTAATGTGTTTTTCTATCAAACCTTTACCTTAGACTACCTTGGTGTTACTATCAAACCTTCTAAGCTTGTTATTTATGACTGTCATAACTTGATTGATAGAATTAATTCTTGGCATGCTGGTCGGAAAAAAAAAGTTATTATATGTTGCTGGCATATTACAACTTCTTAAATTTACTATTGGAGCTATCTTTATTATTGGTTTCGTTCTTCTTTACTGCCTAAAGGTTTAACAAAAAAAAATTCTTCTTTAATTTCCAAATCTTTCTTAACATTGATGATAGCAAGAAACTACATATCATTTCTTGGAATAAATTAAATATGCCTATGAAAAATGGTGGTTTAGGTCTTCCTGCTTTTGATTATATACACTTGATGTGTAAAATCAAAATCATTTGAAAATACTATAATTGTCATTTTTATTTGAGCAATTGATTCTTTAATCATTATGATACTTTGTGGCAGAAGGATTCTTCTACGTCTTCTCTTTTTTCGAAAGAACTGGTTAGTATTGCTACTAAATTCAGGTATTCTCTAAGTTTTCATGTTACTAATAATTGCAATATGTTTTGTTATTTTGATCCTTGGCTTGAGGGGGTTTCTCTTATGGAGAAATTTGGTGTTTCTTTTTTTAATTGATTTAAGTTCCCTCTCAATTTTATACTTAAAGATATTGTTTACAATAATTATTGGAATTGACCTCTTAATCAACAAGCTCCTAGTTATTGTATTGAGGCTATCTGTAGGACTCCTATTTCAAATGATCTTGTTTGTGCTTGGAATAGGTTTATCACCTATTCTCATAAATTTTTTTTTTTATGCCTACCCTCAGTTAAGTTGGTTTAAGCTTGTCTGATTTAAAGGTTTTACTTTAAAGTATTCTATTCAAGTTTGAAAGATTATTATTAAAGGACTAAAAACTTGCAATATTTTAACTTTAAGAGGTAAACATAATAATTTAAACTGCGTTTTATATTTAAATGATTTTGAATCTCTTGATCATCTCTTTTTGAATGTCCTTTTTCACATTTACTTCTCAGTATTTCTATTAGTAATTCTTTCAATATGCCTTGTAATATCTTGCAAGTTATTTGTCATTCTGATACTTTATCTTGCAAAATTTTTAAACGGTTTTATCCCTTGGTTTTACAAGTGATTGCCTATGTGATTTGGTATGAGAGAAATGCTAGGATTTTCAAGAATAGAAAATCAACTGTTGATTATTATAATAGCAGGAAATGGAAATTAAAAAATTCATTTCACTCTAACATTGTTCAATTTTATAAACATCAATTGGTGAATTTTTTTTTCTGGTTTTCTGCTGGTATGTTCTCTTGTGTCTCTGGTTTTAGTAGTTTTTGGTTGTCTGATTTGTCTCTGAAGACTTGGCTTGAATTTGTGATCACCTGATCTTGGTTGAATCTTGTGTTTTTGGTTTTGTTTTATTAAGATTCAACCATGTGTTGAATATATTCTTATATATTTAATGCGTTATGATGGAATTTTAATAATTATATGTAGAACCTTTTGTATCTTGTGGATTTCTTAAGACTTGGCTTGAATTTGTCTTTTACTTGGTCTTAACTGAATCATGTGATTTGGTTTTGTTTTATTAAAATTCAACCATGTGTGGAATATATTCTTATATATTTAATGTTTTCGGATGAAATTTTAATAATCTTATGTTGAGATTTTCGTATCTCGTGAATCCTTTATATAGTTTTAGGATGTGTTGCTTTCTGGAACTCATTGGTGGTTTGGCTTCACTTAACCTGTGTTTTTGGCTTTTGATTTTTTTCTTCTATCTGATCTAAGATTATGGTTGTGATTGGTATATTTTATTTTTATTGTCGGATCTTGGCTATTTGTTGTGATTGGTAGTGATCTATGATGATATCCAACATACATTAAAATTCAGCCATGTATTGAATATATTTTTATATATTTAATAAGTTAAGATGAAATTTTAATATTTATTTGCAAGTAAGTTCTGAGATCAACTATTTTTTTTTTAAATTATTTGTTTGTTACTTTCTTCTTTTTTCTAATTTAATTCATTTTATTTCGATTCTTGTTTTGGTTATGTTGCTTTTGTTTGTCTTTTTTGCACGTCTCTCATATGATTGTGGATCCTCTAAAGATCTAGGATTGGTTGTGGTATAGAGCTCAAGTGTGGCTCAGCTGTTTTTAGTTTTTTCTTTTCATTTTTGTTTGGTTGCGTTTTTTTAGGGTTTCTTTTCTTTATCTATATTGTATTTTGTTAGCTTTTTGTAACTCTTTCCTGTTTTCGAAGAAAGTTGAGCTAGGCCTCACATTTTCTATAATAAAAAAAAAAGAAAAAAGTATAATTGTAAGAGGAGAAAGAGGTTTCTAAGACTGTTAGCCAATTCCCTACCTTAACAATAACCAATATGTCATCAAAAGTAAGCAGCTCCATTTTGGCATCAAAATAGAAAGGAAAGAAGAATCCGTCTTGTGGTTGGATGGTCGTCCTCATCATTAGTATTTCATTCATTAATTTTCATCGAGATCTCATGAAACTCAATTTCCTTACCACAAATTGTGTAGAGATTCCTTCTATTCTTTTGAGTTATTGATGCATACAATTGAGCTATTTGCTCCATCTTATTATCTAATTAGACTCATATACCCTCTGATTGTTTATGGTTGTTTGGGTTTTAACCACTTTTGATTTTAGGATGAGAACTGTGCTCTGATGCAATAATGATCCATAACCCCTTTGGATTGTATTATGACAGAAGCCATCCAATTTGTTTCATAGCCGTATAGATAAGCCGTCAAACATTTCATGTTTTATGTTCTACTATTATGCAAAATTCATTCAAGTTATAGTTAAAAAAACAACTCTTTTTAGCTCGGTAACTATAGAAGAACAAAAACTAACACCTGAACGAAATCCAGCCGGAAAACATCACCTAAATAAATTTTCTTTATTTTTTTTAAAACAGCAAAGCTACAAAGAATATAACAAAAGACTTACAGCAACTCCTCCAACGTAATCGACCAGAGCAAATACACATAAATTTCTGGGTATGAATGTTATAACCACACTGCCCATGGCTCGCCCTGCACTCCGAGCAATCTGGCGCAGACCAATCGAGAAGAAATCCAGACGCCAGAAGCTTACCATAGTCTTCAACATTAGCTCCTGGAAAACTCAACACTGGTCTCACCGCCGTGTGACATGAGCCGAAGACACCGTCATCATTCGGCGTCCCATAGGCTCCCCCCAGAAAAATAAGGCTTTCGTTACGGCCATGACAAGCTATCCTCTTATATCCAGACGGATACACCGTGCAGTTGTGGGCAAAAATAAGCTCGTGGTTGACTGAGCTAACTTTTAAGGATGAAAGGTAAAGGGAGAGGTTGCTTTGAGGAGCAAAGCAGACTTTGCGGCCGGCGATACTCGGGCGAGCAAGTATAAGAGTTTGGTTTTCATAGGAGATGTTGAGGACGATGTAACTTTCTTGTGCCACTTGAATTGAGGCGTTCTTCTTCTCGTCGCAGCGGAGCTCGAAAGCAGGGAAGCCGCAGTAGTCTGGCTGCTGGTCACGGATCCAGAAAGGATAGGAGACTTTGGTGAGATTGCCGCAGCTCTTGGGCTCGCAACTCTGTGGATTATAGTTGGTTGCTAGAACTATAATCAACAGAGAAAAAAGGGGGTGGAGGAATAATAGAAGCATTATATTTGGATTCATTTTGAAAAAAGAAGGATTTATGCGGAGGCTGGAATTTGGAGAAGATGAAGTAAAGGTGAAGTGAGGAAAAAAAAAAGGGCTTAGTCTGCTATTAGGGGAAGATTTGACTTGTTGACTTTATGGTTGTCGTTTTGAAGAAAGTCTAATTAACATTGCTTGATAATTTTTAGGAAAATTTGCATACGTATCTATAATTTTTATATATTTACATGTGGAACAATTATACTTCAATTTTTATATACAGTTCATCATGAAAATTATATTTAAATTTTCAAAATTAAAATGATGATATTATTTTATGTGATATGAAAGATTTGATTTGGTAGATAGAAATATTAAAGAATTAGGTGATATATGTGTAAATGCCTCTAATTTATATGACTTAATAGCTTTTAAATATATTTAAAACTTGATATCAGCGCCGCTTAGGATATCACATTAGTGTTGTGAATTAGCCAAAAGAATGTTTTCTTTTTTAAGAAAACATTCAATAATAAATGTTATTTAAATATTTTTTAAGAAATAATTAGTTTAAAAAATTGTTAAATTTCCTAAAAATATAATTAATATTTTTCCAAAAATTAACAAAATAGCAAAATTTTAACTATGGCTTTTAAATTTATTGTTAAATTCATATTTGTCATATTTTTCAGACTCATTTTATATATTGAAAAAAGTTGTTACAAGAGAATCAGAGAGTGATGCCTATATAGCCGAAGTGCTCAAATGGTCTCTGTTCCTCGAAAAAAATCCTCCTATTCATAGATGATATGAGAATAAAAGTGTAAAAATTATATCATTGCTCCTATGAGTTACAACTTATTATTATCTTCATTGGCATAATTTTGTTGTCTGACACATTTTCTTATGTTTAAAACATTTTCACATGTCTGGCTCCTTTTCGTATCTCTAGCAACTTTTCATTCGTCTACCAGTCTTTCATGTGTCTAGCACCCTCTCGTATGTCCAACACATTTTTATATGTCTGGTACCTTTTCGTATAGTTGGCACCTTTCATATGGCTGGTACATTTTTGTCTATATGACACATTTTCATTTGTTAGCACCTTTTAGTACATCCGTAACATTTTCATGTCTCGCACTTTTTTATACATGACACATTTTCATATGTCTGACACATTTTCGTGATGAGCTCATTTGGCAAAATGGTTAGTTGGTTGGTTGGGGTGGCCGACCGAATGAGGTGGTCGGTCAGTCTCTGCTATCGTCGACTCTCATCAAAATTTGTGCAGGCATATTTTGTACGTACATAAATGCCCCTAAGTCTCCTACTTCTTAGAAGTGAACAAGAAATAAGAATGTGAGATTTTAAATTTCAAAAATGTAATCACAATAATATAATAATTATACTCGTTTAATTTCAGCGTCAATTTGTTCGTGTTTTCTCTAACTCTAAGTTGCTCTTCTGAGGCTTTCTCGGGTCGATTTTTTATCTGTGTCGTTGTCCAGCTAGCTGAACTTCAGCTTGTTGAGGTTACCTTTGGTCAGTCTTATTGGATTCATCTGTCACATAGTTAATATTGTTTTTCTGTTCCTTCTATTTTTAAGAAAAAAAAATAAAAAATGTTTTGTAGCCTTCTCAAATATGCAAATTGAGTGAGTTTCTGTTATTTTTCACCTTCATTTTAGCATTTTATCTCTACTGGATTATTTATTTACGATAATTGCTCGGTGATGAATATTTTCATAGGTTGATTTGTTTGCCCTGGAGAGGAGTCTTTGATTTGTTCTTCCCAGATGAGAGTATTTGATTTGCTCACACCGGATGAGAGACTTTGATTTGTTTGGTCAGTTTGAATTTCTTGAGTGTCACCTTGATGCAGATCCCTATGAACACTTTGAGTTCTCAAGTCTCTACCTGACCTAGAAAATTATAATTAGAAGAGTTTATATATAGTTGTTTTAAAGAAAAAAATAATAATATATCATTGTTGGATATTTCGATTGCCTAGAATTTTTGGTCACTTGGACATTTCGTTCGTCTGAATGTTGACAATATGAAATTTTTTCGATCACCTAGATTTTTTAGATGTCTTAATTTTTTGGTTGCCTGGATATTTTGACCTTCTATATTTTGACCATCTGAATTTTTTGGACTAATGGGATTTCCAGCCGAATGGGTTTTCTTTGATGCCATAACCAAGGATAGAATGGTGCGGCAGTTGGCCAGTAAGGTGGCCAGCTGGATTTAACTTAACTTTTGCTAGATAGTGAGTTTAGACAAAATAAAGCCACGTAATTGATATATCTTTCTCCATCATTTCGAGACGGAGTAGTTTGAGTCGATCGGTCAGGATTGTGGTGACCAGCCAACGAGAATCGAAGAGAAGGCTGGCGGTGGATGGCAGGAGGTTGGTGATCCGTATGACGAAAAGGGAAGGAAATGTGTGTCAGTCGAAGCAGTCTTCGTGCGAGAATAGGAGCCATGCAAGGCTCTTCTGTGCGAAGAATGGAAAAGGGCCGGTGAAGTTTCAGCTAGCTGGTGGGAATTGAAAAAGAATGTCATCAGTGGTTGACCAGAGGTTGGTGGTTTGAGTGCCCGAGAAGAAGGAAAAGCAAGTCAGTCAGAGCAATCTTTGCACTATAATAGGAGCCGTGCAAGGATCTTCTTTGTGAAGGATAGAGGGAGACAAGGGAAGTTTAGTCAGTTAGTGAGAAAAAGGGAGAGAATGTCGGCAGTGATCAGTCGGAGACAAGTGGTCTGCAGAAGGTTGGTGGTCTGTGGGACCAAGGAGGAGGAAAAACCAGTCAGTTGGAGTGGTCTTCGCACGATAATAGGGGTTGTGTTGGGATCTTCTATGTGACGGATGGAGGGAGGATGATGAAGTGTCGGTCAATCAGTTGGAATCGAGAGAGAATGTCGACGGTGGTTGGTGATCCCTGGATACTGCTAATATGCACAGTACAACAATAATTCAGATTATAGTTCACTTATATTTTCTTACTTTGTAACAAAACAAAAAACTTGATCCTAAAGACAAATAAGAATTTAACTTTTAATTTATATATATTGGGATACTACGCAAGTATATGTATCTTTATCAAGTAATATAGGACTTTTGTATTAAGACCTGAATATCGAACCCACAGGGAGAATACACAATATGCACTATTGAACAACAAACTTTCTATTTTTAATAAAAAGTTAATTATCTAAACTAAAGATGATTTTTGCAGTAATGAAAATTTAAATATTTTTGGTATTTTCAATATTTTGATAGAACAATAACAATTTAAAAAGACTAGAGTTTTTGTAGAAGAAAAACACTAAATATGAAAATATCTTTCTTCTTGTTATGAATCAATAATAAGTATAGGAATTCTGTTACGAAAGTATGCAAATTGTGTTGTGTCAAATAGAAGCAATGATATTATTTACTCTTACTAGAGATGCTATAAAAAAATATTGATTAATTTAAAGTTTGAATAGTTCTGAAGACCGGCTAGGCAGGGAAGATACTAGCTCTCACTCTAGAGTTTCCTCGATTCCCTCCACCTAAGGGCTAACATTCTCGTATCAGAACCTAAAA
>NW_018165411.1:162238-165068 GCF_001263595.1 Phalaenopsis equestris
TGAGACAATACCAACCTAGTTCTTACATGTTCTCACAATAAATTTTAACATCTGGATTGGCCAAATCAAGAAGTAAATGAAGTGCATAGATTTAAATCATCACAACTTCTTCCATCATTGAAGATTAATACTTTTCACAACTTCCATCCAAAACTTAATTACTTACAATTTTAGGAAGAAAGATAAAGAAAACTACTCAGAATCCATAGAGAAAACAAAACCACACTTTAATTTAAAAGAAGAAATCATTATCAAACTAGTAATAAGTCTCAATTAAAACCAAAAGTAGTCTCAAAATAAAAAGATAAAAACTTATCTCAAGTCCTCCACCAAACTCTTGAAGTTCCTTTAATTCTCTTCTCTTTACAATCACTCAAAATAAAATAACAAAAAAGATAAAATAAAAGTAAAAATGGTGTCTGAAAATCTCTCCGAACTAACTCCCCAAATGAGAACTTTCAAAACTTTCCAATACTTTCAGGACATCTTTCAAAGCCTAATCTTCTTTCTTTTATAATTTTTCAAAAGGTGTCTTGGTTTCCCTTCAAAATATGTCTAGATTCGATGTATTTCCCAAAGAGATGCATCTTTTCGTGATAATTTTTGTCCCTTGTGGTTATAACCACCTATTAAGCCAAGGGTACCTCAAAAACCTCTTCAAAATTCACGGAAACCGAATTTACTCGCCTAATAACTGCCACTGACGCTTAAGCGGGGGGGCTCCGACGCGGGGGCCTCTGACGCGACCTTCTCTGTTTAACCGGCGCTTAGGCACTAAAACTCTTGTGCACATTTTTCACATTTTTGCTCTAAATTTGATCACTTTTCATTCTGTTAAGCATTTTTCACCCTTTTTACATGTATCTGCAAGAAAAACACAAAAATACCTTCCATTAAAGCGCAATATATCAAAAATAGGTATAAAAATGTATCTAAAAATATTTTAGGTGTATCAGTGGGTTAGAGTTAGGTTTCCATTAAGAGGTGGTAGTCCACACAATCAAGGGAGGCAGGTTGGAGACTTTTACTTCTTTTTTAAATTTCATGGCCTGCTCCTTCATGTTAGGCTTCTTAGATTTCACCTTAGTATGTGGTCCTTCTAAGTAAATCTCCAATTAGTTATTTACCTGGGAGAAAAATCATAGGTTCGGTCTCTATTGGATCTATCTGGAAATGTGAAAGAGATTCATATAGATTTACGAGGATTGAGGCAGAGTTTCTTGGATACCGCTGCCCATGAGGAATAAATGAAGTGTATTGATGCGGGTGGATTTAGTGTGTTAATTTTGCAAATATTTTTCAATATTACAAAATAAACACGACATATACAATCGTAAATATACAATTTAATCCCAATAAAAATAACTTTAGTGAAAATAGTTTTATCTTTAATAACTTTTAAACTACCAAATCACCTAAAAATAACACAAGTATACATATCACTGAAGTAATAAATGACTCTAATGGAGTCCTAGGTATCGATCCCACAGGGAAGTTGGAAATGCCTATAAGTAAATTATTAATATTATAATGTAAACTATAATTTTAAACTACAAAAGTGAAGTACGAAAGTCGAATATAAAGTAATTATGTGAATTATAAATAAAATGTAGTAAAAAGACTAATTTAATTAAACTAATTTACTAAACTTTCAAAAGTAAAATTTACAAAAACTAAACAAAGTTTTTGTGATGAAGAGTTCAAATTTAAGAAAATATCATTCCCCTTTACAGTGAGCATATAGATTGTGAAGAAATTTAAATCATTTGAAATATATGTATAAATTATTTTTGTGTCAAATAGAAGTAATTATATTATTTACCCTATTCCTAGTGCATAAAAAACATTGAGTAATCCAGAATTTAGTCCCTAATTTTTTAGTTAGGCTGGAAGGATATCGGCTGCCACTTCAGAGCTCCCACTACTCCCTCACCTGAGGGCTAACAATCTCGCATCAGTTTCACCTTAAAATCTCCAATTCTACATCCAACAAAGTATATTTCTCTATTTATTTTTACCCAACTCCATGGATGACATTCTCTCCCATGAAATCAAATGTGATTCTCCCCATGTTGTAGAAATCATAGCCTTTTCAGAACATATGTCTCTCAACATATTTTAACATTTCAATTGGCCAGATCAAAAAGTAAATGAAGATTGGAGTTCAAATCATCACAATTTATTAACATTTAAAATCGTATAAAATAAAATCAATTCTTAACAAAATCAAATCTTATTGTAAGAAGAAGGATAAAGAAGACTACTCAGAACTCATGAGAAGGATATGAAAAAAATACATATTTCATATATAAAAATAAGTTTACAAAACAAAATAAATAAAAGACACAACTTATCTCACAATCATTCCCAAACAAATCCCTAGAAGTTCTCTTCAAGCATTTGTCTTTTTACAAGCACTCTTAATTCTCTCTTAGAAGTGTAATGAAGAAGAAATCTCTCACCTTCCCTCTCCTCTTATAATCCTTGAAGAATATCTCCAAGCCCTTGACTCTCTCTCTATCTCACACCACTCTCTCTCTCTTCTAAACTCCACTTTTCTCTAAACTCTCCACACACCCTTTTAAATGCTTGTCGGCATTATTTCGGGGGTTGGTTTGTTTGTGGGGTTGCCCGTAAGAAGCTGTCAGTCGCTGGAATCGAAATCCCGTCGCCCGCTTCGGAAGGACGTTGAGATATGAAATCAAACTGACCCCATATTTTTTGTAGTTTAAAATGAAAGAGCACTGTACCTAAAATCTTGTATCTATCCCAAAGGATAAACACAAGAATTGAGGATGAGGCTCGATCAAATAAACTAAGGAAAGTATGA
>NW_018165411.1:165423-165785 GCF_001263595.1 Phalaenopsis equestris
TAATGTTTGGCTTCAGTTTTGAGGAGAAATATTTAAATGTTTCATCCTGGCAATTTTATTATTTAGGGCTTACATTCGTGTAAAATGATCACACAAATAGCCTGGAAGATGTGAGGATTTAAGTCGTGACAAACGACAACCTCAGAATCCTAAGACGAGTTAAGGCTTATATTGTATAACAGGGCTATGCAAAGGCATAAAGATAAGGTGAGGATTTACGTTGCATAAGCAAGCAACCTCGAAGTCCTATGACTTTGTTGTTTAGGTCTAAGGAAGGAAGATTGGATGAGCTGGGGAAGACAGATTTTGCTGTTGAAGATGGCCGTGCTGCCCACCATGCTAGCTCCAAGCTCCTCGCCGCA
>NW_018165411.1:172756-188912 GCF_001263595.1 Phalaenopsis equestris
TGGCTAGACCCTAGGCTACTAAAGAGGAAAAACTAAACCTCAACCAAAAATGAGGTCAACAATGCTGCCCCTCTTTCTTAGAATTCAAAATTTCCTCCTAAATTCTATCCAAAAGTCAACTCTTTTGAATTCAAAAGACATGTCCATTGATCCAAGAGACATTTCACTTCATAAAATAACCTTCCAATGTGTCTAGATGCATTGAATAACTTCAAGGAGTGTTTAGAACAAGTGTCCCTTTTGAAATTTGTGCAAAATTTATCCTGAACCACCTTAATTTGCAAAAAGTTGTCTCTGACGCTGGTTCTGGCGCTTCAGACACCAACTTGCTTAAGATTGTGTTGTTCTGAGATTTGGTGCTTCAGGCGCAAACTCTGGTGTTAGCTCTTTCTCAAATGACTACTGACCTCATTTTTAGTAAGGTCTAGTTTTCCTCTTAGGGTTTTGGATCTAGCCTTAGAGTTCTCCCTTTGACTATCTTAGAGCCTTAGAAATGGGACCCACCTCATTTAGAGATTCAAACTGCTTCTTTACTCTTTTGGAAGTTCCGCATGTGGTTCTTGACCTCTAGCACTTAGAATGTTGAAACTAACATGAGAGAATTCAAAAGAAGTCCCTATAAGACCTTTAAGCCCTAGGATTGCCTTTCACACAATTTGCAACTTCGCACCCACAAAATTTACAATTCGAACGGTCGACACTTTTGATCATCGCAGTTCACATCACCTGCATTGTTATTTGTCAAAATCTTAAATAAATTTTTGAAATGATCGATTGCGAGCTGAAATTTTAACGAAAATTGAATTCGACGCGTTTTTGACCCGATCATTGGTAAGGTTACCCGAATGACGAAACGGACTGCGTTGGCGCGTACAAAACGTCGATTTTACCTAGGGAGATGTTCATTTCACCACGATGGAGCGTTCGACCTAAAACGTGCAAAATGATTAAATAATAATAATAATTTTTTTAAATAATAATAATATTATTATTTCCCATATAAGATATCACATCCCCCCTCTCGTGTGTCCATCACGAACCCTAGCCTCGAGGCACAAAAATGAATCACGAGAGTCTCCTCCCTCGAGCCGCACGTGGACAGAACCTCCAGGTTCCTCCCGCGAAGCTCCAGGGCTCCCTCGCGAAAGCTCTCTGGATCTCCTCCCTCTTTTCTATATAAAACCCACTTGGGGGAAGATTTTCTGTTGTTGAAGTTTTGGTGCGAGGGGGAGGTGCTACCAAAATTTTGTGGCTTGTTCGAATTTCTTGTTTGGATGCTCGATATTGGCTGGTCGGTATTCTTGCTTGGTGGCTCGATATTCCCGTGTGATTGCATGTTTGGCTATCGAGGTATTACATTCTTGCTGGTTCACTCATTTTCTTGCTTGACCGACAAATATTCTTGCGTGGTTGTGCGACACTCTTGCTAGTTTGTGATATTTTGGCTTGTTTGTTCGATACTCTGGAGGATTACTCATTTTATTGCTCGTTTGCTTGCCCGACTGCCCTTTATTTGGTCTTAATGGTTCTCTTGACAAAAAAAAAAAAAGGGAGAGAAAATATATTATAAGATGCATGATTTATTACGTGATTTGGCAGTCTATTATTTCAGAGGAATATTTCAGATTCGTGGGAGATAATATTTTATCTTTTAAATTTCCTAAAGCCATTCAACACTTATTTGTTAAAACTGGAAACCCACAAGTATCGATACTCATCAAAGATGTTGAAAACCTGCATTCATTTTTTTTTTAGTGGAAGAAATAACCAAGGATTTTCTGAAATACTTATTGAAATTTTAGAAGGCATTAAGAAGCGTTCGTTTGCTGTTCATACACTCTCCATATCAGAAAAGGATGTCTGAGGCTATTAAAAATTTGAAACATCTTCGATATTTGAATCTTACTGTAAATCTCACTTGAATGCCAAGATCATTAAGGAGTCTTTATCATTTTCGGTTCATAATCTATAAAAAAAATGTGGCTGGGGGGATCTTGCTTTGATGATTTCTTGTCTGGCGAAGTGAATCTTTCTAATCCGTGTCACTTGGAATTGCCCCTCGAATGTATTTTCTAGTGTGGAATTGGGAAATCAAAGTCACTTCAAGAGCTAACTGAGTTTAATGTTAAGAATGAGAACGGTTATAGAATTGGTGAGGTTGTTGGATCCGCTACTGCTTCGGTTAATGAGTTAAAGTTACAAAGATTGAAGAAGGTTACATGCATACCACCAACTTCATGTATATTTACCTATCTAACACCCAAATTTTACCTATGCATGCAATCGTATTATGTCTTTTGGACTATCAAAAATCTGGGTGATATATTTGTAAATGCTACACATGTGAATACTTAAGAATTGCATGGTTTGTATGTAAATTTCCCTTAGTTTTGCTTCACTGGAGTTTAATTTCCAGATTTTTTAATTACATAAGGGTTGGAGGGTTTGTATGCAGATTTATTGATTTTCACTGGTATTTACAAATATGGCACTTGGGGTAAACATATATATGTGCATATCTTTTTAGATATATGGATGTGGATATATGCAGAATTTAACTTCTTGTATGCTCGTCACCTAAACAAATGTACATATGAGTGCAAATTTTGTTTGTTTCTTTATGCATTTACATACATACCATGAAATTCTTATATATTTACATGTTTAACACCCAAAGTTTAACACCCAAACTACATGTTTAACACCCAAACTTCAATTCTTACACACATGCCATTCAGGGCCATTTAGATATCTCTTTATATAAATTGTTGCTCGAGCACTTTGGGAGATAATTTTGACTAATGGGCTTTAGTATTTATTGGAAGAAAATAAGAGCTTGAAATTTCTTTTGGGTTCTTGATCCATGGGGATTTGGAAGTGTGAGCTTTTCATATACATAAATACATATATACATATATATATATATATACATAAATACATATATATATATATATGTATATACATAAATACATATATACATATATATATGTATATATATATATATGTATATACATAAATAAAAGTTACAAAATTTTGGGTGGGACAGTGGATCCCCATCTAAAAACAAAAAAATACATTGTAAGCCTAGGGGTTAAAAAATCCACAGTACAACACTACATAAAAAAACAAGCTAAACACAAAAAATAAACTAAACTAAAATACAATAGACCGAAAACATATGCTTGAAGAGCACCAGTCAATTATGTCCTGCGCCAAAATAATGTAACACAGCTGAAAGACGTTGCGACAAAAAAAAGAAAGACGACTTAGTGCAGGTATTGTGAAATGATCACAATGTTGTGGGTGAGTACAAAACTCCCCACACGAAAGCCTTCGAATCAAAGCCCTCCTGAAGAGCCAATCTGAAGAAATCTCCCTTAAAAGAGATTGAAAATCCACAGCAGCTATCTGAAGCTTAAAATGATCCTTATGCATTAAAAGAAGACATATAATCTCTTCAGCAGCAAGAGAAAAGGGTAAGTAAATTATGTAAGAAAGTATCTTAATATTGTAAGATAAAAATAATAAAATCCAAACACCAGCAGGGACTAAGATAGAAAACCGAAATTTCCAAACAGGGACCGAAAAACCAGTGCTTAAGAAGCCTTGGGTGCGTAGGATGCTCCAGCAGGGACCGAAATCTCCAAACAGTAAAATGAAAACCCCCATGCAGCTAGTATAACCGAAATTTATCCTCCAGCAGGGACCGAACATCCAGTGAAAAAGAAGCCAAAAATTAGCAATAATAGTACAAAGCATGGCAGTAAAATAAAAGCCTCTCAGAACAAAAAGGAAATCAAATGAAAAATAGAGGACATGTGAATGTTAAAATTAAATTTTTCTATAGCCTCCTTAATTCTATTCCAAGTGTAAAACACATTCCAATTGGGTAAAGAAAGGGCAACAAAATTCTTGAACATCATTAAAGAATCAGTCTCAATAATGATATTGGAGAACTTGCATGAGAGGTTACATGCAAGTTACAAGATTACTTGAAAATATGTTCTCTTTCAATTTCATTATACAAAACCTACAAAATTGTTGGAAATTGGAGGTGCCTTATTGGGCTTTGGAAAAGGTTTACATGTGATACTTGTGTGAGAATTTTGAAACTTCGACGAGTTTACTTTTTGGAAATCTGATCATTTTATTCGCAAGAGTTACGAAGCTTTGACGAAGTTGGCTCTATACAAAATTTGAAATTGTACGGTTTGATCCTATTGTGGGGTGTTGGGATGCAGCTTTTGGGCTTGGTTTCAACTTGGTTTTTGGCTTGGTTTTGGTTTACTTTTAGGTCGCGGCTTAGCCCTATTTTGGGAGGTTTGGAGCTACATTGGTGGGCATGTTTTAGTGATTCTTAAGCTGCATTGAGAACTTTATTTAATAATGTTTGGACCCCGTTTGTTCTCTCTCTTTTCCCCTCTCTACAACCTTCATGTGAGAATTATTGACGCTTCATATTGATAGCGGGAAAAAGTTTGAATATTTGGAATTTTGGGATGATGAAAACCATAAAAGAGGCTTTTCATGTTGTCAGGTGTTGGAAATCATTTTAAACGTAGTTTTGAGGGTCGATCCATCCTTTACTATTTTTATATTTCAAATGGATCAATCCCTCCTCTCTTTCACCCCCTTTTTCTTCTATTTTTTTTTACTTCTTGGTTTGAATTAGGTGCTTATGTTCGAAGCAAAAGTGCACATATATAACTTCCGCTATATATGAAGCATAAAGCAAGGCTGTAAGTAGGTTGGTTTCAGGGTTCAACGACAATGATGAAAAATGTATCTAGGTATGTGTGAAAGGTTCTAGCACAATTTTGACTCAGTGACATTGAGAGAATGAGGGATTGACATTACTGCATCTCTAATACTTAGTAAATAGTTACTCTTTTCTTTTGCAGATAGTGAGAAGTTCCATCCTACCAATATGGCTGACTCACTAACTTTCTGAAGTATGAAAACTTATTCAATTGATATATATATGTACACATATAATCAATTCAATAAAAAAAGATCTTTCAAGTGCATGACAAATCAAAATTGATTTTAAGAAAATTAAATTCTTCCTAAATACTTTTTTGAAAATTTCACGGGTTAGTCATATGCACTAGGTTAAGAATTTCCCCTTTCTATGAGTGTTAGGCCGGTGACCTTTTACTTAATGTTGGATCACACATGCATGGTGTTGACTATTTTGTTAGGGCCCCAGGGTCTTGATTTTGACCCAAGGTCCTGATTCCGAGTCCACCCCATCCCGAGTGCTTACAGTTTTTTTTTGTGTTCCGTGCATTTCCTACGGTTTTCTTTGAGCTTATTTTGTAAGTCACTTGGGTTTATTTGATAAGTTATGAAGTGGGAGCTCCAAGGGCAAAAGGGTCATTTTGAAATTTTAATGCCTTAATTAAATTTTAGAATTAATCAAAGGGTAAATAGATAATATTGATCATAATAAACATTTTGATGATTTAAACATAATGGGTTAAAATGTAGAAACTAATTCGTCACCTTTTCATGATAAGGGTAAAATTGTAATTTTCCTGATCATCATAACTTAAAAGTCAATTCAATAGGATGATACTAAAGTAATGGGCTTAAGCTATGAAGATAGTAATTCACTCATTTAAGGCCCACCAATTGATGGTTAGATACTAAGTATGATATTAATGAGAATTGAAATCCCATTTCAATATTTAATTATCTTAAACTTACTTTGAAAATTGAAATTAAGAGAGCCTAATAGTGAACTAGGTTCTATATGCAAGAATTATCTTAATTGGCATTAGAAAAGATGGACTTAATTAATTGATAAATATTTTCAAACACATTAGGCCCTATTTTAACTCTGGGCATTAAAATCCATAATGACTTTGAACTTGCCATTGGGGTACCCATTCATATAACTGTTAAATGAAATGCTAAGTGACTATCTAGTTTCTCTTATTTTTGTGATAATTAAGATGTCAAGGTTCATTGAGTAATGGGCTAATTTTAATTTGACCTTGGGATGATTAATAGAACAACATGATAAGTTTAAAATGAACTTAGAATGTTTCAAGATATCTTTTTGAAACGTAATCTATTGCAATCAATATATACACATTTTTGAATGAAGGTATAAATGATCCCATAAAACTCAATCCCCATGCATAAAAAAATTTAATTTCTAAATTAAAATTTAGAAGCATTTCATTTCTTTTTGAAATATTACCTATTCTTAACATCGATCACATGTTTATATATATATATATATATATTAACATCTCTAAATAGAGTACACCGATAAAATCCAGATTGCAAAATTTTATGAATTGCTCTATCATTCTCAAAATGACTTCCAAATTCAGAATCATGACATTTTTGGATAATTTTATGAATTTTTTTATAAGGCACATATCATCTCATTACTAAATCTTTGCATTGTTTATGCAAATACGGGTCATCCCAAAAATAAGATTTTGCATCATGAATGAATTTCTTTTCCTGTTATTTTGTCATTCCATATGATAAAATACCACTAACAATATAATTTACAATTTCAACATACCATGGTATTTCCCATCCATTTACAACATAAATTTGTTCATAAAAAAAGTTTCATTAATTTCTTTTTTCCAAATCAAGTATTTCTTCCTAATCTAGCCTAGATAGATGATCAAAAATTTGATTATCAGTCCCTTTCCTATTGGCTACTACAAAATCAAATTCTTAAATCAAAAGTAACCATCTTATTAATCTTGGTGTAACATCCTTCTTTTGCATTAAATATTTAATAGCTGAGTGGTCAGTATGCATAACCCATTTAAGTTAATCAGATATGACCTAAACTTATCAAAAGCATAAATAATGGCTAATATCTTTCTTTCAGTAGTGGTATAGTTAATTTGAACATCATTTAGAGTCTTACTAGCATAATATACGATCTTAAAAATCTTATCATATCTTTGCCCTAAAATAGCTCCAATTGCATAATCACTTGCATCACGCATTAATTCAAAAGGTTTTTGCCAATCAGGTGAAATAATTATAGGAGCAGTGATCAATTTTTTCTTTAAAGTTTCAAAGGCTTTAAAACAATCTTGGTTAAAGTTAAACTCTGCATCTTTTTTTAGAAGTTGGCATAAAGGCTTAATAATTTTTTGAAAAATCTTTAATATATCACTCGTAAAATCCAGCATGTACTAAAAAGCTCCTAACACCTCTTACAGTAGTAGGTGGAGGTAAGTTTGATATAACCTATATTTGTTATAACCTGAATTTTTGCTGGATCTACTTCCATGTAACTTTCTGAAATTTTATGCCTAAGCACAATTTGTCCTGCAACCAAATATTTTCATTTTTTCCAGTTCATACGAGATTAGTCTTTCACATTGTTCTAGAACTTTCTCTAAATGATTTAGACATATTTCAAATGAAGTTCCAAATACAGAAAAATCATCCATAAAGACTTCAATCCCTTTTTCAATTAAATCACAGAAAATTGACATCATACATCTTTGAAATGTTACAGGTGCAATACATAATCCAAAAGGCATTCACCGAAAAATAAAAGTTCTATAAGGACTACTAAAAGTTGTTTTCTCTTGATCCTCTTGAGCAATAGATATTTGATGATAACTGATATATTATCTAGAAAACAAAAATATATGTGCCCAGCCAGCCGTATATTATCTAGAAAACAAAAATATATGTGCCCAACCAGCCTATCCAACATCTGGTCCAAAAATGGTAAAGGAAAGTGATCCTTCCTGGTAGCAGAATTTAATTTTCTATAATCAATGCAGATCCGCTATTCAATGACTTGTCTTGTTGGTATTAATTCATTATTATCATTTGTTACTACAGTCACACCTCCTTTCTTTGGAATACAATGAATTGAACTTACCCAAGTACTGTCTAAAATAGGATATATTATTTCAACATCTAAATATTTTTAAAATTTATTTCTTAACAACTTTTTTCATCATGGGATTGAATCTCCTTTGAGGATCAACTCTTGGTTCATTTTGATCTTCCAATAAAATTCTATGGATACAAATTAAAAGACTGATTCCTTTAATATTAACTAATGTCAATTCAAAGGCTTTCTTATATCTTTTCAATGTTTCCAAGAACTATTCTTGCGTAGATATTGCATCCATCTTCTAGAACAACAGGTGATGCTGAGAACAATTCATTCCATATTGATCCGTCTTCTTAGATATAGCAGTTATTAGGGTAGCTATCATAGATATTGCATCATAATCATGAATAATAGCTACTTTTTTTGGATTTACCCTTTCAGGGGCCATTGAAAATTATTAGTAGCCTTCTTTTCAATTAAAGAATATGCTTCATTGAATGGTTTTGACATTAAGCTTCATTGAATGGTGCTTCATTGAATGGTTTTGACATTAATGATCCACCAACACAGCGTCAATTATTTATCTAAGTGATCCAAACAATTCATTATAAAAAGTTTGAATTATTAACCAAGCTGACAACGTATGGTGTGGACACTTTTTAAGGAGATCTTTAATTCTTTCTTAAGCTTCATAAATTGATTCCCCTTCAAATTAACAAAATGATGTAATATTGTTTCTAAGCTTAGCAATTTTTGAAGTTGTGAAATATTTAGATAAGAATTTTGGTGATAAGTCTCCCCAAGTTCTGATAGATCCAGGTGCTAATGAGTTTAACCACATCTTAGCCTTATCTCTCAGTGAAAAAAAAAAGTTTAAGTCTAACGACATCATTTGACACTCCATCATATTTAAATTTAGCACACAATCCTAGAAAACTAGCAAGGTATAAATTAAGATCTTCAGTTTTTCTCCCAAATTAATTATTTTGTACCATTTGGATAATAGCAGGTTTAAACTCAAATGAATTGGCAGCTATAGCTACGTTTTGTATACTCAAATGAATTTCATCTGCTATGGGATTAACATAATCTCTTAAAGGTCACTGATGGTGTTCATTTTCATTTTCAATATTACTCAAATTGCAAGCTATTTTGCTAAAATGATCTATCTCTTTTTATTTTTTTCAAAATTTTCTAATAGTTCTTTCTAACTCAGAATCTTAAGGTACTAAATCTTCAGATCTTGCACTACGCATAAACAAATACAATAAGTAATTAAAATAAGCAAACACACTAAAAATATGAAAACATTCAAACTAAACTACAAACACTTTATTATTTTTATTTTTAGTTTAAAATAAAAATAATTAAAATTATAAACTAACTTACTAATACTTTCTGTTACTTCCCCGGTAACGGTGCCAAAAACTTGATGTGGGTGGATTAGTGTGTTAAATTTTGTAATTATTTTTCAATATTACAAAATACATACGATAGATACAATAGTAAATATGCAAATTAGTCACAATAGAAAATAATTTTAGTAAAAATAGTTTTATCTTTAAAAATCTTTAAACTGTCAAATTCCCTAAAAATAACACAAGTATACGTATCAATCAAGTAATAAAGGGCTCTGACGGAGTCCTAGATATCGATTCCTTAGGGAAGTTGGAAATACCTATAATTAAATTCTTCAGATTATAATATAAACTACAATTTTAAACTACAAAAGTGAAGTACGAAAGTCAAATGTAAAGTAATTGCGTGAATGCTAAATAAAATGCAGTAAAAAAACTAATTTAGTTAAACTAATTTACTAAACTTTTAAAAGCAAAATTTAAGAAAACTATACAAAGTTTTTGTGACGAAGAGTTAAAATTTAAGAAAACATCCTTCCCCTTTACAATGAGTATATGAATTGTGAAGAAATTATTTGAAAAAATATAGATGAATTGTTTTGTGTCAAGTAGGAGCAATCCTATTCTTTAACCTCTTCCAAGTGCATAAAGAACATTAACTAATCCAGAGTTTGGTCCCTAATTCCGTGGTTAGGCTGGGAGGATACCATCTGCCACTCCAGAGCTCCACTAACTCCCTCATTAGAGGGCTAACAATCTCGAAGTAGTTTCCAATCAACTAGACCAAATTGGGCATTTTAATCTGTCACCTTAAAATCTCCATTTCTGCATCCAACAAAATATATTTTCCTATTTATTTGCACTGAACTCCATGGATGACATCCTCTCCCATGAAATCAAATGTGATTCTCCCCATGTTGTAGAAATAATAGCCCTTTTGAGACATATGTCTCTAAACACATTTTAACATTTTAATTGGTCAGATCAAAAATTAAATGAAGATTGGAGTTCAAATCATCACAAATTATTGACATTTAAAATCATATAAAACAAAATCAATTCCTTACAGAATCAAATCTCATTATATGGAGAAGAATAAAGAAGACTACTCATAACTCATGAGAAGGATACGACAAAATACAGATATCATATATAAAAATAAGGTTACAAAATAAAATAAATAAAAGACACAACTTATCTCACAATCCTTCCCAAGAAGATCCCTAGAAGTTCTCTTCAAGCCTTTCCCTCTTTACAAGCACTCTCAATTCTCTCTTAGAAGTTTAAGAAGAAGAAATCACTCACTTTCCCTCTCCTCTTACAACCATAGAAGAAAATATCCTCTTTTCTCTCTCTCTCTCTATCTCACGCCACCCTCTCTCTTCTTAACTCCTCCTTTCTCTAAACTCTCCACCACCCTTCTAAATGCTGCCCCCTCTTTTTTAGAATTCAAAATTCCCTCCTAAATTCTATCCAAAAGTCAACCCTTTGAATTCAAAAGACATTTCCATTGATTTAAGAGACATATCTCTTCATAAATAAACCTTCCAAAGTGTCTAGATGAATTGAATCACTCCGAGGGGTGTTTAGAACAAGTGTCCCTTTTTAAATTCATGCAAACTTTGTCCAGAATGTTCTTAATTTGCAAAAAGTCATCTCTAGAGCTAGTTCTGGCGCTTCAGGCACCAACTTTCTTAAGATTGCGCTATTCTGAGCTTTGGCGCTTTAGGCGCCAACTCTGGCATTTCTGGCGCCAAATCTCTATCAAATGGCGCTTCTAGCACCAATTTGGCGCATCAGGTGCCAGAATCCAAAAAATTGTTGTTTTGGCTCCAAATTTCATCTTTTTTTGCTACTTTTGGTCCAAATGCCTAAAATTCATATACCTGCAACAAAACATGAAAATACCCTTCTTTAAAGTGCAATATCACCAAAAAAAGCCTTAACTGTATACTTAAAACAACATATTATTTTGCTGTATCATGAATCCATCACTATGCAAGTTCCCCTTGTGTACACTTTGCCAGGAGTGCTTCTATAAAGAGTTTCTCCTTGGTGCTTTTCGTGTTATTGTTGAATCCATGCTCACCATACCAGATATTGAATACAAATTTATCATGTAGATCATGCCTAAGAAATATAGTGTAGAAACAAAGGGAAAGAAAGAGAGAGTGGAAGGAGTGATGCAGTGATTCCCCCAGTAAGCCAAAGTGGGGGTGTTCACTTGGTTCTCAGACCTATTTTATATATTGAAAGAAGTTGTTAAAAGAGAAGGAGAGAGTAATGCCTAAATGGCTAGAAAGCCCAAATGGCCAGCCATCTCTTTAAAAGAAAAAAGTCCTCCTATTTATAGATTATAGAAGGATAAAGGTGTGAATTTACATCCTTGCCCATGAAAGCTACTTGTTATTATTATCTTAATTGACACCTTTTCTTTGTCTGACACCTTTTAGTATATCTGACACATTTTCATATGTTTGTCACCTTTTTCGTATATCTGACACCTTTTCGTATACTTGACACGCTTTCCTATATATGGAACCTTTTTATATGTTAAACACCTTTTTATATATCTTACACATTTTCACATGTCAGACACTTTTTCATATATCTAATACCTTTTCATATGTTATGCACCTTTTTGTATATATGACATCTTTTTTCATATATTTTACACATTTTTGTATGCTTTACACATTTTTTTTATATCTAGCTCCTTTTCGTATGTATGGCACCTTTTTCTTTATCTGACACTTTTTCATATGTCCGACACCTTTTCTTTAATGGGTCTATCCGGCGAGGTGGCCAGTTGAATGAGGAGGCTGATCGGTCTTTGCTATCATCGACTCTTTCTAGAACCACATTTGCACTTTTTGAACATACATGTTGACCTCACTTTTGGTTGAGGTTTAGTTTTTCCTCTTTAGTAGCCTAAGGTCTAGTCATAGGACTTTCTTATTGACTATTCTTAGAAAACTAGACAAGGAGCCCTCACCATTAGAAATTCCAAACTCTTCTCTACTCAACTTGAAGTTCCACATATTGGTCCTAACCTCTAGCACTTAGTAGGTGGGGTCATTATGGAGGAACTGAAGATGAGTCACCCTTAGGACTGCTGGACCTTAGGGTTAACCCTAGGTGTTGGTCTAGGGCTAAGGCACTCACTTGCAATCCCTTACACTCACAATCACTCACTGCCCTAAATCCAGAATTTCGAGGTTTTTTGGGAGACTCATGTAGGTGGTCTCCTAAACCCATTAGCCCTAGGCTAGGGTTTGGCTAAGATCACTACATAAGGACCCAAAATGGGGTTTCCACCATGCCATGACTTATTGATGGTGGTTGGCACTCGAACTCTACCAAGATACCCAACCCATCCTTTTGCCTTTAAATTCTCCAAATTACCTAGATACCATTGGGACCCAAAATTTGGCCAAAATTCCCAAATCTACCCAAAATACCCAACTTGGTTTAAAAAATATTTCAAACACCTTGAAAACACCCAAACTACCCAAAATCACCAAAATTGACCAAGTTACCAAAATACTCTTCCTTACCCCAAAATTCCAAAAATTCCAAAAAACCCTAAAAATTCCCAAAACTCCCCAAATATTCCCAATTTCATTTTTCTCAACTATCACATGACCCAATTTGGCGAATTTGACCACCTTTGATGAAAATCCCGAAATTGCCCTTTAAAGGCCCCATATTTTCCCCAAATCACTCCAAATGTTTATCAAATTGGTCTCAATTTACCCCAATTTCAATTCTAAACTTAAATTCATCCTTGATGTGACCAATCTAGACCAAATCCAAGCTCAATTAGTCCATCATTTGAACCCAATTTTGAGCTAAAACAAAAACCCAATTTAGGCCCTATGGCTTGGTTCCACCAAATTGAGCCCATAGCCCACTCAATTGGCCACAATTTGTGTTGAAAAAACTTCATAAAAACCCCATAAATCAAACTTGACCTTCAATTGGCCTTGGCAATGCCTCAATTTTATTTGATTTCAACCTAAGTCCAAAAGCTCCAAATTTGCCCCAAATTGGCCATGTCTTAAAATCCCACCAAATTGATGGCCTTAACCCTAAAATTTCCACTCCATCCCTTCATGAAAAAGCTTCAAAAATCTTCCTTGATCATGTGAACCATTCAACTTGGACTTAGCCCAAGGCTAGCCCAACCTAGACCCATGTCTAGCTCAACATGCCCAAAATGGCCAAATTTAAAAATCCCTCAAATTGACCTACCAATTGAACTCAAAATCACTTCAAAACTTCAACTAAAATCTTCATAATAATCATCTACACAATGTTGATCAATCAATTGGGTCAATTGACATTGCTAACTTAGCCCAGAACCCAGCTCTGATCACTTTGACCCACTTGAACCCATGCACTAAACATGGCCTAACCACCTTAAAGCAATCAAATTAACTCCACCTCAGCCATTGGTTAGACCTTAAGACTAAGCCAAAGCCAATCTAACCCAAGCTAGATGATCCATGGACAAAAGTCCCCCAAATTAAGGGATCTTATTTCCAAAAATACACATGCTTAAGATACCCTTACCAAAACTAAACCCCATTGCATTAAATTGCTTTGACAGATTCCCCTAGATGCCCTAAGCACCTAGCCACCTCCCCCTGCCGGCCTCGTCATCGGAGAAGCTCAAAACTTAGAGCCACCCCCATGGAACTTCACCGAAATCAAACTTAGAGGCAAGCTCAGCCAAATTAAATTGTAGAGCTCCGCGGCCCTCCTCCTAAGCAACAAAATGCACCCCCTAATTGGCCATGAAAGCCACCACATAACCATTTTTATAAAAAGCACCTCCCACGGCCATGGGAAGGAGTGCTGAAAATTTCTTAGAGAGACCTGCCAAAACTGACCACAGAGGTTCCCTAAGATCTCCTCAGTGTATTCCAGTTGTTTTCCCTCACCAATTTCCACTGCCAGAGTTTAATTTTGAGCTCGAAATCTTGCTAGAAATCAGGACAGAGCCCAATACACTTCCACAGTCTACCAAACTTAAATTAACTTCACCTACACCTTCACAATAGTGAAAGAAGCTTAAGCCCCATCAAATTCCCCTCTCACAGAGCCTCTACCATAGCTCTAGACCAACAGCCAAATCTGGCCGTGATTGAAATCATACCTAGACATTTCACCAAGAACAGAGGCTCAATCCCTAGCCTCCTTGGACCCCCACAAACGTACCGAGAACCTCTGATCAAAGCTTGACTTCTCAGAGCCAAGGTATAAAACTTCTTCTCCTCCCGAGCCTATTTGGATCCTCCATTTAATTAGGTTTAATTTAATTGCATGATTGCCATATAGATATGTTCGTCTCACTTAGACGAGTCCATAGGACCAAACCTGAGGTGATTTGGTTGAGTCTAGGCTGAGATCTTAGGGTTTTAGTGTGGACGGTCACGGGATCATTCTATCGGGGACGATAATGAGGAGCCGTCAGATCGCGCGTGTATCGGATGGACGGGGGAGATCAAGCCGGACAGCGTTTCCTTACATGGACCGCGGGCCGAGTCAGCGACTACGTGAATGGCAGAGTCCAACCAGAGCGCGCCACACATGCTTTCGGAGCTGCCTAGGATCCAGTCAGCACCGCACATTTAAATAAATAAGTAGGGATTTAAAAAATTAGAAAATGACCCCTAGCTTTAAAAATTCATATCTTGCTGTAAAAAAATCATAAACATAAAATAAAAATACTCTATTGCTTACTGAATAGAGGAGAACAATATGGAAATGATTTGGAGTCCATTTGATGGATAATTTTTTTTTAATTAATTAAACACTGATTTAGATGTTTTGATTCTCCATGCATGAAGTAATCACACCATGGCTTGAAATTTTAGCATGTTGTTGCCTCTGTCTTAGGGAACATTCTCCAATTTTTCCAAAGTTAGAGGAGTTCCCTAGACAGAGAATCATATTTTTCAAGATATTTCACATTATTTCCTTAAAATAATCATGGAAATTAGCATATTGATTATTAAATTCTAAGAAAATTTTTGAAAGTTTTGGAACGTTTACTATGACCAGAGAACCCTTAGGAAAATTTCTCATGAGTCAAGTCATTTAAAATGCACCTAATCTTCACAAATACTAAATCACTAAGATAATTAATTTTGGAAAATACAAACAAAAAAATGACTTGCTTTTTAATCTCTACTATTGTTTAGGATCTAGAGAACTCACCATAAAAATTTGAAAGCATTTTGAGTTCATTTGGTAACTACCTAAATTTATTTTTCAAGCTAAATATCATTTTTGACATTTAAATAATTTTTTAAAAATCAAAATATAACGTAAAATTTTATAAAAACTTACTTTTTTGAGTTCTCTGTGATCAGGGGTATTTTTAAAATTAAAATGGAGTTTAAAATAAAAATTTAATTTTTAGCCTATTTCAAATATTTAAGTAATTAAAAATTCATAAAAAACAGAAAAATAATAAAATTCATGAAAATGT
Organism: Phalaenopsis equestris; assembly: GCF_001263595.1. NCBI lineage: Eukaryota > Viridiplantae > Streptophyta > Magnoliopsida > Asparagales > Orchidaceae > Phalaenopsis > Phalaenopsis equestris. Next base: position 188,454 of record NW_018165411.1, read on the forward strand.
TCTAAATTACTTCCTAAGCACTTAGAAACAATTAAAATATTTTTCCTAATTATTTAAATAAAGATACTGGATTTTAAAGTTTAAAAATAATTTTTAAAGGCTAAAAATGGGGTTTCACTAAAAATAATTCCAATAAATCAAATAAAACTCAGAAAAATATAAAATTTTCTCCTCTGAGTTCTCTGACCTCAGAAAGATTTTTCAAAAATATAAAACTTAATTTTCCCCATTCAAAATATTTTATATTTAATAAATACCCCAGAACTTAAAATAATTCTTAAAATTCAAATAAAATTCAAAAAATCATGAAATTTAGTCAAATGCTTCTCTAGTCTAGGCCTACATCCAGTAAAAATTTAAAGGAATTAGGATTTACCTTGGTCAAGTTAGGAATTTTCTTTGAAAAATCCTATTTTTGCATGAAAATAATTATATAAATTAAATTAAATTTTTAAAAAT
>NW_018165411.1:189414-190014 GCF_001263595.1 Phalaenopsis equestris
AAATAAGGATTAGAAAAGTAAACATCATTTAAAATTAAAACATGTTTCAAACACTACAAGCCTAATTAGTACCAAAATTTGGTTAAGTGTTCCAATAACACTAACTTGCCTCTTTAATGGTCTTCACCCACATAATCTTCAAAATTAAATTACAGATGATAATTACCTTACTCTTAGGAACCTAGGGTTAGATAGGACGTCAAAGTTTTACTTCCCTGCTTCATATTAAATGCCTCGACATGCATTTTGAGTTTCAGGTGGTGGAACTAGAAGACTCGCCATATACGCTTTTACAGTTTTCAACATTGTCTTTCTTGTACTTTCATACTGTACTTTTATTTCTGTAAATTTGCATGCTAAATAACGGCGCCACCCTTCGTAAAAACTAAAACTATCAGGATAACCACAAAACCAAAACCAAAACTAAAACTAAAATCAACTGAGATAAAATTCACCGCCACAACTTTCAAAATATAAAACAGCTCAAAATTTAATCACAAACATCACACAAAACTACAACTTCAACTAAATTAAGACGTCTCTATCGGATGATCAGGAATTCCTCGGAGGAGGTAACCTACGGTTGCTAACGAGGCTTCC
>NW_018165411.1:209098-209633 GCF_001263595.1 Phalaenopsis equestris
TCTCATGCTTCATAAATATATTCCCCTTCAAATTGATTAAAAGATGTAATATCATTTCTAAGCTTTGTAGTTTTAGATGGTGGAAAATATTTAGCAAGGAATTTTTTTGTTAAATCACCCCAAGTTCTGATAGATCCAGGAGCTAACGAATTCAACCACATCTAAGCTTTATCCTTCAGTGAGAAAAGAAATAACCTAAGTTTTATGACATCATCTGAAACACCACGATATTTAAATGTAGCACATAATTCTAAAAATTTGGCAAGATGTAAATTTGGATCTTCAGTTGGTGATCCCACAAACTGATTATTTGATGCCATTTGGATAATAGTAGGTTTAAGCTCAAATGAATTAGCCACTACAGTAGGTTTTTGAATACTACAATGAAGTTCATCTATAGTAGGGTCGGCATAATCTCTCAAATGTCAAAACTCTTGATGAATTTCAACATTTTGATTATTTTGGTTTGCCATTTGCTAACAAATTCATCTACAAAGATCTTTAATTTTTTTGATTTTTTTTATTTTTCTAATAG
>NW_018165412.1:0-11438 GCF_001263595.1 Phalaenopsis equestris
TCTATTGTTCAAAGTGATGGTGATATAGATGGGATTGTTGTTAGTAGAATTCAAGTTGGTTGATTAAAGTGGAGGAGTGCTTCGAAACTATCATGTGATAGAAAAGTACCACTTAGACTGAAAGGAAAAATTTATAAGACAATGATGAGACCTACAATGCTCTGTGACGCAAAATGTTGGCCTTTAAAAAAGAAGTATAAAACAAAGTTACGTGTTGCTGAGATGAGAATGCTTATGTGGATGAGTGGCTTAACACTTAGAGACAATATGTGAAAGGAATATATGCGTGATAGAGTTGGTGTAGCTCCAGTGGCAGACAAAATTAGAGAGAGAGTCATCTTAAATGGTTTGGTCACATTAAACATTGACTATTTGATGATCCGGTTATGAGAGAATATATTTTAGACCCGACTTACGTTAAGAAAAGTAGAGGTAAACCTAGAAAGACTTGAGTTTATTGTATAAAAAATGATCTTAATTTATTAGAATTAAATGAAAATATGACACTTAATAGGATGCAATGAAGAAAAAGGATTTACGCAGCCTACCCCACTTAGTGAGATAAAAACTTGTTGTTGTTGTTGTATTGATCATAAAAGTTTCAAAAGGCTTAAAATTTTTCCCAATTTCCTATTGAACATATTGTTGATGTGCACAAGATCCATGGGTTGACTTAATTGAGCACAACATAAACAAAAACAAATAAGGTTTCACAAAAGCAAACTCAAAACATCCTCATGAAGTGTTGGATGTCAATCTTGAAAAAAGTGAAGAATCAAAGATATTGATCAATAGTTCATCATGTAAAATCAAATTCATCACATCAATCCCATTTTTTTTTAGGATTGCTAAACCATATATGTTCATTCCAATAAATTGCATGTTTTACATTGTCTGAATTTTCTGGAACTTAACTTTTTGAAGGTCCCTATAAGAAATCTTTCAAATTTTAAGCAAACCATTACTTTATTGCTTGCATTGAATCTCACATTTCTTTTGTTCATATTTACAATATATTATCATAATTAGCATCCTGCTTTCTGCAATTATTTTCATGTAATTCATGCATGTGTTACATAAATGAATGTCAAATTTGTTAATTATTGACTCAATAAAAAGTTCAACAAGATCTATAACTTTTCTAGGTTGATATCTTTTGACTATTTGAATTGACTCAAACATATAAATTTATTAATAAATAAATTATATTCTAACTCAATCATACATTATTATAAATCATTCTCTTTTATCAATCATTGTAAAAGATCAAGAAAAAGTTTGCTAACCACTTCATTTTTCCATCAATTATGGGATATAAGACCAATAATTTTTTTTAGTACAATTTTTCATAGAAATTTTCATAAACATAACAAATTTCACATATCTATTAAACACAATTGTTTTTTTTTGTTGAGAAATTTACATATAGCACACTATTCTCATATATTAACATATCTCACAACTAAACTTACATATTTACAAAGAACTTTGGTGCTTTAAACCTATGCATAATAAGATGTATTTCACATTTAAAAAGTGGTAAAAGTGCTATTTATGATGTGATATTAAAGATTTGAGTGCTATGTATGTAAATACAACCGTTTAGAGATATGTAAATAAAAAAGAATTGTGTGCTATGTAGTAAATACCCCTTTTTGGGGTAAAAGTATGCAATTATTAACATGTCAATAAACTACAACTTGGCTATCTGCAACCAACCATACAATTATTACATGGAATAAATGACACATTTTAGAAAAGTAACCCACCATTATTTCATTTTTGGTTGTTTCACATGTTTTGCATCATGGAGCTATTCAAAATAAATCTCCTTTTGAATTTGCCAGCAATATCTATCATCGGTTATCACTATACTTTTATCTTGACTAACACAAGTTGCGACACCACCAATAGTGTTACTTCCTTCAGATGCAGTTGTCTTTTCTTCAAACACTTCATGGCTATTTCATAACAAACTCTTCAAATTCATAATAAGGACATTTAAATACATACCACAGAACTCTTATATATTTACATATATAATACCTAAACATTCATATTTACATACATACCACTCAAATCATTAGCATCACATAAGAAAATATCACAATCATGATCTTCTTAAAAGTGAAATATATTTATTCATGCAAAGGCTCGTGACGCCAAGGTGCTATAAGTGTAAAAATCCAACTTTGGGTGTCAGACATGTAAATACATAAGAATTGCATGGTATGTATGTAAATTTCCATTTATAATATTACTGCATTCTACCAGCCTCCATTGCATCCTTTGCCATTGTAGACTTAGCTACCTGACTACCATTTTACCACACCCCCTATAAAACCCTAATTCAGAGTAGAGACCCAATTTAGAGGCCTGTTTAATCCCTAAGGTCCACCTAGTGAATTACACCATCAAGTGATATATAATGAATAAGTCCACCAGTTCAATTAGCCTACTTTCCTATCAATTTGCAGTCAACCGAAATAGCTCATCAAACAAACTACACAAAAACAAAAAACAAAAAACAAAAGAAGGAAAGAAATCACAATTAAGAATAAACTAAATAGCAACTTCAAGGAAATATTCATTAAAAAAAAACATAAAGAAAATAAGAGCTAATCCTATCAAGAAAGACTTAGAGAGCAAGAGAACCAACTTTGATTCTTCCTTAACCATGCTTTAAGAAGAAATTTATATTAACCAGGAAAACAATCATTATTAACACTCCCGCAAAACAACACACCATTGAAATCAATTGGAACCGAAACAAAGTGAACAACCAAACTACAACATGTGCTGATATGGGCGGGAAAGAAGCATTTTCATAAACCCTAAAATCTTAATTGTTGTGCACATAAAAATGTGTCAACGCTGATCTTGAGGAGATCTAACATCGAGAAAGAAGAAATAACAGTAAAGAAAGACCCACCGATAGAAGACTAAGATGCCCGCTTATCCAACCAGATGCAACCACCCGAGCCAAAGCTAAAGATCGACCGGATGTAGCCGTCAGAGCAAAAGCCTAAAGCCGACCGAATAAGGAGAAGAATAAAAGGATGACCGATTAATCCAAATTAGCACTAATCAGACTAAAACAAGACAAACAAGCATTTGAACCAATCACTTTAAGAAAACCAACCAAAGGCAACAACCTACTTTCTGATAGATCCAACTCGAGGAAAGACCCAATTTCTTAATAACACCAGCTATACCACGGACGCCTCTGAGGCTACTCATTAGGTATCAAGAAGTGACGATACAATAGAGTCTTATAGTCATCCTATTGGCTCTCCTCATTGAGGAACAATGTATTTATTGAATTATAATAATTCACCCTCTACCCGAATGTCTTTCTTGCTCTGTCATAGGAGCTTCACATCTAGAAATCGAGGGTCGACAGTCATACTAGATCAACTCATTGTCAAAACCTAGCCGATCAAATCAGTCTTGTGGACTCAAAGCTAACTAAGCTCGGTAGACCGACAATACCGACTCAGTTTAATCGATTGAACCGGCCTTATGAAGCCGAAGCCAAACATGATTAGATGACTAAGCTAGAGAGCAGTCATGCGATAGAAACTTATATATATAAAATACTTAAAATATCATGTATAGCTCTCAATAAAGTAGGGGTAAAAATATAATATCACTATATTGTACATTTATAACCTCTTCTATATAAGTGGGAGATCATTTTATGAGAATAGAAAGAATAGACAAGAAGAATTAGTGTTCATTACTGTTCACTCCTCTCTTTATTTCTCTTTTTTTCTCCCACTCTATTCTTTGAAGTGTGATTTACGGACAAATCAGGATTCGACGTGCCGAAAACTAAACAAATTAAAATGCTCAGATTAAACATAAAGATTGTGGTGGGTTAGGTGATCTGAGAACCTTCAGACGATGCTCTTGTTCTGACTGGCAAGATTGCTCTCCTTCCATTCATGAAGATGGAGTGACTGCGGAGCTCAGAGGAGGAAGACGAGACAGAGGAGAATCGGATATCTGGGCATGAACAATTTATGGAAGGGAAGCAAGACCGGATACACTGTAGCGGTAGCAGAGTATACGCGGCCATTATCGCTCTGCTAGTCTGCTCCAATGGCCAACGCCTCAGTGGGTAAGGCTCAGAAAGGATTTCTTTTATAGATTTACATAATTACTATCTAATCCTTATATATTTTTATTTTTAATATTTATTTATATAACATTTTATTATCATAACTACATGAAAAATTGTAATTTTTTCATTTTTTTAATAAAAAAAATTGAAGTTGTATTTAATTAAAATGTAAAGTAAATTAGTTTTCTTTTTTTGAAAATAAACTGAAATTTGTTAAAACGGCTTATGCTTACGAGAAAAATTTGCGTACCTAACAAGTTCGCAGGGCTGCGTATATTTAGGGTTATAACGAGGTTATAGGGAAGTTATAGAGGTTACATCTTTTTTATATCCATGTAACCTCCATATAATCTCCTTGTAACCTCCATATAACTCAAATATATACAACCCTGCGTACTTGTTATATATGCAAATTTTTCTCTATGCTTACAGATTTTGCAAAAATAAAAAATATATTTAAAAATTATTTCATATTTTTTATTCGCGTCAAATCAAAAATAGAATTTATGAATTTAATTAATTATTAAATATATATTAATTAACAATAAAATTGATTGCAAATTTAAAATTAAATAATTAGTAAGTAACATTTTAATTAAGATCTAAAATATTTTACAATATTAGACAATTATACTTCCAAAAAAACTGTATGAGCGGCATCAAGTCTTTAACATTTAAATGTTAATTTATAATTTAACATAAATAATTTCTAATAATAACTTCCACGAACTTTGTTAAACAAATATTTACAATATTTTAATTTTTTAATTAAATTGATTATTAAAATTATTATTATTTAATATAATAACCTTTTATGACATTTAAATTCATCTAATATCATAATTTTTTTTTTAATAAAAACGTAAATTTATTTCTGCATTTATAAAGAAAACAAGCAAAAATCACAAAAAAAGAGTAAGTTTCTTCTAAGAGTTTGTTTGATTTGTTGAAAAATAGAAAATAAAGTAAAAATAAATACATAAATTTGACATTTTGTTGTTTGGTTATCATTAACATTAAAGTAAAATTTAAATACACAGAGTTTATAATTTTCAAAACAGTTAACAACTTGACATTAAAAATACAGCCAAAATCTAGCCCAAACTCAAATTATCATGTGTAGGGGTATAAACAAGCCGAATATGAGCAAGCCTAAACTCAACTCGTGTTCGACTCGTTTATATTTAAACACAAAACGCGTGTTCGTGTTCAGCTCGTTTGCTTAGCGAGCCGCCGCACACGAGTTGTTAGTGAACAAAATCATTTTGACAACTCTAATCACGCAGTCATATTATAGTTTACTTTAGGGGCAAATTTTAAATCTTAATTATTTATATTAAAACAATATTTAAATAATAATTTAACATATTTTTATTTTATTTTTTTAATTAAAAATTTTAATGATTATAAATCTTTGTAACCTTATAGTCAATTAATTTTTTTCAAAATACTAATCATCAATAAATATATATATTATTGGTGCGTAGTACTTCGAACCAAAACGACCAAAACACGAACGAACAATTTTTTGTTCATGTTCAATTCGTTTAATATATTGAATAGAAAAAAATTATCTGTGTTCCGCTCGTTAACTTAACGAATGAATCAGAGATCAGCTTCTTAACGAGCCAAACACGAGCTGTTCGCAAACAACAGACTGTTTTGACAGCCCTAATCATGCGTGACTCCTTGCCTTAGGGGCTACCTCACGCTTCATTTCTCATAAAAGAGACCTCCATCCATTTGCTTCCTAACAAGGTTTTTCTCTCCTTCCTTCTCTGTTGCCTTGCAATACCCCAAAATTTATAATTTCCAATATCATAAATTTAAATAACATATTTTATAATTTGACAATGATCATTAAAAATAAATAAATAAATTTAGTGCGGCATATTATATTAAAAAAAATAAAAAGAAACTTAAAATCTAATTCCCAGAGTAATTTATGAACAATGTGAAGAGCTTATTCTTACAACTATTTCCATAAGCTATAAGAGACTTCATTACACATCCCACAACTTCTTGTAATCATCACAAATTCTTCAGCACTTCAATAATTTTTTTTTTTTTTCTGCAGATAAATCAGCTTATTATTAGCTACAACAACAAAATCATCAGTATTTACACATAAGCCCATAATTTGTAGAAAATTTCATAAAATAGAAGCTTAATATTGGGAAGTAAATTGAAACTGTAGTACTGCTCCACCAATACCCATGGTTTCCTGTTCTTCTGGTACTGGCAAACTATAAATTACAAATTGAAATGTGATTATCAGACATTGAAATTAAGCCATGAAGAACAAGTATATAACTAAGGGGAATTTACATACATACCACACAATTTTATGCATTTACGTATCCAACACCCAAAGTTTTATATTTTTCACTTTTAACACCTGGGTGTCATTTTATGGTATGTTAAAGACTTGAGTGGCATGCATGTAAACGTGAGTTAAGGTGGTAGATATGTAAAAAATATTTCTGCAACTTTCGTTGAGAATGGGAGTATTAGGTACAAACCAGCTCTAGAGTTTTGACTGAGGGACCTGGTTCTGTGTTTTTGCTTTCCGAATCAGAGCTTCTTGTGTTAGTGAAACAATAAGCTGGACAAAAATATGAAGATGGCTGAGTGTTCTTCACAAAAATTTAGAACTTGTTAGCATGGGGTTCGTTCTAATCGTCAAGCTTATAGAAGTATCAAAATAGTCCCGAAACTATTTAAATTGGGGTTGAAATAGTCCTCATTGAGGAATATTAGAGCTCAATTTTAAAATATTCAGGGACTATTTTGACACTTCTATAAATTACGAGACTGAAATGAGCCCGCGTAAATAGTTTAAGACAATTTTGACACTTTACTCATTTTCAAAAACATGTTAATTTGTTTGTATTTTTTTTAAGGTTAAAAACAAACTAGACACATACTTAAAAATAAAAGAAAAAATAAACATAAAATTGATCACAAATAAACCCTTAGAAAATGTTGATGATTCATTTACCTCGCCTTTTTGGTTAAACATTCGTCCGGTGACGAATCCTCGTCCGCCAGAGGCCGAAGGGCTCTCTATCTATCCAAATATATGAAGAATACAGAATAAGAGATTTGATAATTATAATTTTACATAAAGCAAACAGTGGATATAAAAAACTACCACAAACAATAACCAGTCGTCAGCTTTGACAGATCTGTGGAACCACATCCTGAAAAACATAAAATTGTTACCATGCAATTACATACATAGGACTCGAACTATTTACAAACTAGCACCCTCTTTCATCCATTTTGCAAATTCTCACTCAAATATCAAAATTCACTGTAAAGCCCCAATCCAATCCATAATTTTCATTGTTATCAATTACCGGAAGATTTGATGGTGGCACGTGTAAATGCATCAATTTGGTAGTTAAAAAAAACCGAGCCGAGTCTGGTAGAGTATGTAATGGAATGGATTTGGATAGGGCGAATCATACGTTGTTCATGTTTAGTTCGAGCTTGAGTCGAGCTTTCACTTATACATTCATATTTGACTTGCTTTAACTTTTAACGTTCATTCTTGATTTATATTTGGTTTGTTTATAGGTATATTTGCATAAATACCACTCAATTCCCAGGTGTATCTAATACCTAAACTTCAATTTTTACATACATACCACCTTATCTATGCATGGCGGGTACATTTCACTTTTTAAAAGTTAAGCAGGTGGTATGTTTCATGCGATTTGAAAATTTTGGGTGGTATATATATAAAAAGCAAAGTTTAAGTGTTAGATATGTAAATACATAAGAATTGAGTGACACGCATGTTACTGCTCTTTATTTATATTAATTGAACAAACTAAAAATTCAAACAAGTACTTAATTATTCAATTTAAATTTATGATTTGTACTTAATTTTTCATATAAAACTAATAAACAAGCTAAAAATTCAAATGAATATTTGCCAAGTTGTTATCAAATGATTTTATAAATTTAAATAAATAAACAACTAAATAAATTTTGAAATTAGCTTCTAAGAAGTTTATACCAACTAGCATACAAATTATCAATAAGCTTTCTTACAATCAGTAACCTTTCTTACAGCTAGTATACAAATTATCAATAAGCAAACAAATGCAAGCTTTTATAGGTTAAGGATGATTTAATATTCGAAAGCTCATCATTTCATCACCAATTAAAATTAGGGAGATTTCTTAAGAATTCAACGGACAGATAAACTGAAGCCCTAAGAAGTTTAGTCCAATAAAACATCTACAGGTATTGTACTGCAAGCCCACAAAAAGCAACCCATTAGCAAGCATGCAATAAAGAGAAAGAACGACTTATTTTTGAGAGTTTCACTGATCAGCGTGATATTTTTTTTTCTTGTATTGCTGTAGTTTAGAAGTACGAGAGAGTTTCATTGATCAGCGTGACCAATATACGCTCTTTTCATGTTAAAAAAAAGAGTGACAATTCTGAAAAAATGTTAAAAAAGTCATAGGAAAACTCATGCTACTAAAACATCATTAATCATAAAGGTAATTTGAAATTTAAGCAGTCCGCGGAAAAAAGGGTGCAATTACATTCGTAGAAAAAAATTCTAATGTATTTATACATCTCACATATGAACTTTCATATTTATACGCATAACACTCAAATTATTAATATCACATAAAAAACAGCACTATTACTACTTTTTAAAAGTGAAATAAACATTTTTATGCATAGGTTTAAAATACTAAAATGCTACGTAAATATGAAAGTCTAGGTGTGAGATATGTAAATACATAAGAATTGTGTGCTAGTTAAGTAAATGTTCCCCAAGAAAAAAACAAGGACTTGTTTTTAAGAAATTTTCTCTGACCAATGTGACCTATATTTACGTCAAAATATAGCTACAAAAAAGCGAATGATGCTCATCAAAAAGAAAAATAATTCTAGAAAAATGTTGTTAGCAAAGTTATAAAAAAAACTAATGCTACAAAAAAAATATATAATTCAAAGTTTAAGCAATCCACAAGAAAAAAAAAAAGGGGGAACAACCAGAGTAAAGAAATCATACGAGTGATCCAGACTGAGCAATGCAGTCTTGAGACCTTTTTGCCTGTGAGGATCTAGGCTAACGCCAGAGAATATGAGATCTGAAGCATATGCCACAACGCATCTGCATCACAATATTTTTAGCTTATCAGAGAGTATGATAAAATAAGATTATAAAAATAACAACCATAAGAATATACGTTAGAGATGTTAAGGGGTTGTTTGGGATCACATTTGATATTTATTTTTTATTTTATATTGTTTTGTTTATGTTATGATTTAAATCAAAATATGATTGATATGATATAACATGCTTAGTTGTTTTTAAAGCACTCAAAATAATTTTTAGATGTTTTGAGTGTTTTTAAAAATAAACTAATTTATTTTTAAAAGTAGAAATTAAAACATGCAACAATGTACCAAACAAACATGCTTTTAAAATAAAAGCAAAAAAAAAAAAGTGTGAAAATATGAGAAGATTGAGTTCTTTTCAATATTCACTTCTCTTATGTGGGTCAGCCATCACCTCCAAATCTTTGAGGATATGATTGAGAAATCTTCGGAAACCTTTAACTGGTTTATTCTCATCTTATTTTACGTTTTTTTTCTATTTTTTTATTCAGAATTTTTTATTTTTCTAATTTAGGTTAAACATATTTGTTATGTTTGTAAATAAGGAGAGATTAGTTTCCCTATATATATGTACACTATTTTTGAATAATAAAGAGAGTAAATTTCCGAACCAAGTAATCTACATGGTATCAAAGCTTGGGAACAAACCCTAGCTTCCTCCTTTTGTTGGAACCCTCCAACAACCACCATAATTTCCTTCTGAGAGCTGTCTGTGATGCGGGCTTCAAAAATCTCTCCCAACTACAGGCTTCCCGCATCTCTACAGGCAAGCTTCCCAAAGCTCTCCCTGTCACAGGCTGAAGGCTATCCTAGAGCAAACTCTTTTGCATATGTCCACAAGAAGTTGCTAAGAGTGCTCGTCATTCATCCTATTGAGCGGTTCTTATGGTTTACTATTTCTTCTGGCCTCATTAAGCACCAAAATTTGTGAGAAAGAACTCATTTTTTTTCCATTATGATTGATGTTTAGATGTTTTTGTTGGCATCACTTTCTGATGTCACGAGTGTAGGTGTCCGCTTGCACGACTCGAGATAATTTATGGTTCGTCCATAACATCCCGTAGCTTAAGACACCCATTCGGAACTCTCTAGCACATGCTCGGTGCACATAACTAAGGTTGACTGGGATTTAGCCTTACCGGGGAGAACCCGCTGTCGAAGGGGCTTCTTCAAGACACAGAACATATGTGCCGCCCATTCTAGTGTTTAGAAGTCACCGCACGTTCCTCTAAAGCCAAATGTGGCCATGGAAAGTCATGGAGTCCTCCTACGCACATTGCAGGGAAATTAGGGTCTGAACCGACCAACCAGCACCGTGGCTTAAGGCGACCGTCGATAACGAATCCCTTGGTAAACGATCGATAAAAGTGTTCATTTTTGAAGTTGTGGGAACATATTTCAGTCTTATGTAGTCTCCCACAACTTTCAGATTGAAGAAACCCTCAGCCGGACATTTTCGGTGAAAATCGGGGTCTGGGGGCCCGTCGGCATCCGAACCCCCAATTCGGAGCTTCCAAAATGTTTATTGTAAGCTACAGAGTCGTATCCTAGCGACACGCACCTTTCCATAGCTTTCGGGTCGATAAAAACGGTCATGTGGACCACCGGGCCCAAAATTAGAGTCTAGACCGTTGGGGTCGTATCCGGCCCCTAACGGTGGTTCTCGCCCCGTACGTTGCACCCCCAGTGTCCATTCGGACGTAGAGAGGTCCATACTCATCCTGGGACACTTCCTAGAGGTTCGAGTAGGGGTGTAAACGAACCGAACACGAACGAACAGAGTTTGTGTTCATGTTTTATTCGTTTGAAATTTAGTTTGTTTGAAATAAGCTCGTGTTCGAAATTGTTCGTGAAGTCACTGTTCGTGTTCGTTTCTTAACGAACGAGTCGAACACGAGTCGAACACGAACGACGAGCCTGTTTGACATCCCTAATATTAATATATATAAATAATATATTATATTAATTATATAATTTATATTATATAAATATATAATATCTATATAAGTAATATTATTAATATAGTATATTAATATATTATTATTATTTATTTATTATATATTATAATTTATAAAATTTAATTTTTTAAAATACCATAAATTTTTATATATAATTATTTTAAATTATTTTATATTTCGAACAATAACGATTCGAACAC
>NW_018165412.1:14794-58090 GCF_001263595.1 Phalaenopsis equestris
GAGGGGTGGCGCATATGCGCCCCCTATGTTGGCGCCTAGGCACAGGGTAAGCTGGGATGCTCCATTGAGCATACACTTGTTGCCCGATCCTAAGGTTACACTTTGTCTAATAGGTGTGACGTTCATTGAATGAGATTGTTTCTCCACCTTTAAAGCTATAATCTATACATCAAATAGGGATCAATATGTCTGTAGTTGCGCCACATTACTAATAGACAACCTTAGTCCTCTAAGATATCTCGTTATTGTGCGCTCCTCTTTTTCTATCAACTCACATTTTAGTATGAGTTGATTAAATTTAGTTGCGTACTCCACAAATAATCTCCTTGGCACAAGTGGTAGAGTTTCATGAACATATCATATTAGTAATACACGAGAATATATTTGCGATGTATCTCCCTTTCATCTTAAACCAAATAGTGATTTTACTTTTCCTCTCTTGCTGACGAAGACACTTTGAGTTATTCCACCATAAGAAACCATTATTCCTGAGGTTAATGGCTACAAATTTAACTCGTTTGTTCTGGAAAATATTTTTGTACTAAAAAAAGTTATTATACTGTTTGGAGTCACTCAATAAACTCATCTAGATCCATGTGATTGTTAAAATATGATGAAAATTCACCTTTACTCAAAGATCCCGACTTCTTTGATATTTTATGCTAAATCACCAGAGTATTGGTTCTTCATCACTAAAAACTTCCCAAAAGGAGGGATTCACTTCCTCCACGCAATCTGGCGAGTCACCGTTGTGGTTATGGGTGGCTTCACCAGATTGTCTTCTCTTAAAAATGAAAATTTTTTGTTGCAGTTGGACGATTTCCCGTTGTATTATCCTCCATAGTAAATTCCTTGACAGTTCATTGAGGTTTGTACATGGTAACATGCCTTTTCACCCAAATAGGTTTTAGGCATATCTAAATTGCAAGTTGGTTGTGGGCATAGATTTTGGCAGTAGGTGTCAAGTGGAATATTAATGAGCGCAAAAATGTTGGATTTTGAAATTAGGGTTGTGGCTAGGAATTGCAGTAGAAGTACTTTGGGTATGGCGAAGAACTTTTTTAATTTTGGATTTGGGCAAGAAAGACAAAACCTTAAAATTTAGGGTTTGTCGGGCTCTGATATCATATGATATAGTTTTAAGACTCATAGAAGGTGTTTAAGAATTGACTTTAGCAGGGAGGTGAGTTACATGACAGAAGAATCACGGCAGTAGAGTAATTATTTAGCATCTTAGTGTTACACAAAATTCCAGCAGAGACAAATAATAAGAGTGATAGGTAGAGATTTTTTAAGTGAAAAACTTAAAAGTGAAAAATATCACGAGGTCTAGCTCAATCAGAATGATCCACTATGAGTTAATGAGTACGCAAGACCCTTGTTCCACATACGAGAAAGAATTAAACAGTTCCTCGAAGTACAATGTTTGTATGTAAAAGGACCTACTGTATAATGGTCAAGAGCGATAACAATTGGGAGTAGTTATCAGAACTTCAGTGCACCGTCTTCAAGGTGCATCATTGCACAACATTCGAGGTAATGGGTAGCTCCGTAGGGTGCCTCGTTACTCCGTGATGTAAGTTGTTGTTTCGTATGTTGCTTCATTGCAACAAATAGAGAGCGACTGACGGTGGTTGACAATGACCAGTGAACAGTGGTTGGCAAATACAGGAGCGAGAAGTGTTTGCCAAGACTTCTGTCCAGAATAGTGCTGATATTCGGCTCCTCTGTCTGGTTCTCAGTTTATCTCTGAGTTTTAGTATTTTAGTCGGTCCCCCTTCATGAAGGAAAATAAAAAGAGAAAGGTGGTAATTCAGGCCCCCTTCATGAAACAAAGAAAAGATTAAAAATGGAAAGAAAATAATAGGAAAGAGAAAAAAAGTGCTCAAAGAGTAACCCCCAACCGCTATTGCGATTGCAGGATTGTCGCACAACCCTACTGAATCGTGGGAAAATGCTCAAATAGTAACCCCCAACCTCTACTGCGATTGTAGGATTGTCACACAACCCTACTGAATCGCGGGATTATGCAATCCAACGGAAAAACAGGATTTCCGACACTCCCACATCACATATAATCAATATCTTCATTTCTCCGGTTCGTCTCTCCAAACATACATTATATTCCTCACAAAAACGTTATCTTTCCTCGAATCTATCAAGTTCAACCTTATACGCCATGATAAAATATTTAAGATGCCCAAAAAGCTCAAGCATCAAAATATTAACAAAGAAAATTTACATACGCAACACACAATTGTCATGTATTTACATATCTCACACCTAAATTTCCATATTTTGTATTTACATATCTCACACCTGAATTTCCATATTTACATACATAGCACTTTGGTTTTTTAAACATATACATGAAAAGGTGTATTTCACAATTAAAAAGTTATAAAAGTGCGATTTTTATGTGATGTTACAGTTTTGAGTGCTATGTAAAAATATGAACGTTCATGTGTGAGATATGCAAACCCATGAATTGTGTGCTATGTAAATTCCCCTGCTAACAAAAGGCCACTAGGTTCAAACTCAGGATTAAAATTGGCATGCCATGTAGGCCACTTGAAACAAATAAGAACTTTCTAACAAGGTTTATATAGTCTTAACATTACCAATAATCAGGGGACAGAAATTTAGTTCATGCAAATATATACCTATGCAAAGCTTGATCATCTGAAAGTTTCCCTCTTGCTTTAAACCAATAATTCAATCTGAAGCAAGAATACAGAGATTAACGAGAAAATTTTACTAAAAAAGGTAATGACGTAATTAACTTCCTACTAATTAAACTGAGAGAACAAAAGATATTTGACCTTGTTTTTGTTGGTCTTGTTGACTTGTTTGGTTCGCAGAATCTTAGCTCGATAGGCCAAGGAACCAATTTTCTTCTAGCAACGTCATTTCGGTACTGTCTACCAAAAATAATAGAAAAATTTACGTACATACCATACAACTTTTATGAATTTACATACTTAACACCAAAACTTTGATATTTACACTTGTAACACCTTCGTATCATAACTCCATGCATGAAAATGTGTAGCTCACTTTTTAAAAAGATAATGATGATGGTATTTTTTTATGTGATGTTAAGGATTTAAGTTATATGGACGTAAATATGAATGCTTAGAAGTTAGATATGTAAATACATAAGAATTGTGTAGTATGTTACGTAAATGCCCCAAAAAAATAATTAGCCTGATGCAAAAAATCAAAAACATTTCAAATCAAAAGAAAGGTAACAAGAGCAGAATAAATGATTTGTGTCCCCAAGAGATGCAACTGATTCAATAGGCCTAAGCCCATACTTTCGTTTATTACTTTTACATAGAAGTAATAAGAACAGAAAATTTTACAATTCTTTACTTTTTCAAAAACGTAGAAGGTTAAAAGCTCATAAGCTCACAAAAAAATGTTGCAACGCATCTTCACAGCAATAAGCAGAAAGACGAAAGGATAAACTACACTATAAAAATCACACTTAAAAATTTATGAATGACATTGAATGTTATTCCTAGGAGTTACATCAAATGTGCAAATTATGGTGATTTAATGACAATATATTTAATTATCTACAGTGGCAGATAGGGTAGTCAAAAAAGCTTGACATTCATGAGTAGCTCGTGTTCGGCTCGCTAAATAGCTCGTGATCTATTGAAGAACGATGATGTATATGCAGTTCTTAAATTTAATTAAATAGCAAATAAAAAAATTTAGGGTAGATTAATAAGGAACATTTACATACAGGCCACTAAATGCCTATGAACGTACATATCTAACATCTGAATGTTGCTTTTTACATTCATACAACCCCAATCATTCATATTACATAAAAAAATACCACCATTTTAACTTTTAAAAAATGAAATAAACCTTTCATGCATAGGCAAGGATGTACTTATGTAAAAATTGAAGTTAGGTCCTAGATTAATAAAACCATAGGAATTAAGAAGTATTTATGTAAATCTTCCAATTACTAAATATGAAAAATTACAGATTACAACATATGGAAAAATACAATACTTCAGAGGTGGACATATGATCATGGAGAATACAATATGCACTCAAAACTAAAAAACCTGAGTGATACGAGGTTGGGCGTACCAACCGGCTTGCTAGTGGACCAGGCAACTGCATCGGGTCCAAGGAAAGTCTCGGTCCAGGTCCAAAAAGGACTGAGCGGCAATTATATGAAGCAGCATTTCTGCCAACTCTCCCCACTTCCTTCCTTCTCTGTTTTTTTTTTGTTTGAGTCTTTATATTTGCCGATTTGAGAGAATTAGGATTAAATTTTGTCCTGTTTGCTTTTAAATTTTCAGTGTGAAGTTTTTTTCCCTCTTGCAAGGGCTATATCCGATGACAGATGATGTTCCAGCTGTATCATGTTCCGAGGTGGTGTTATATTGTTCCAATTCCCTCCTATCTTCTCCCCAACACCTTTTCCTAGCCTTGCATAGCTGTCGGCCACCCCCATCTTCCTCCAACAGCTCTATCGCCGCACCTACCGCCACCAAAACCTGCTTTCCAGCCACCCAGTCCCCCATTCCGGCACCCTTACTCCCCCTCCCTACAGCCACTTGGGTTGTACAGCCCTCCAAGCCATCTACCCGCATCCTGGCAACTTGGCATCTCTTCCCTGGAGTAATCATTGTTGTCCAACCCACCTACAACCCACCAAACAGCCATCCTGCATTCCCCACCTTTCCTTACAATCTCGTCGACGCCACCACTGCCACAGATCTCCTCCTCCAGCCCTAACTAGAGATTAGTCTAGTATTGCATTTCCTTTTTCCGTTTGTGTCGTGTTGTAAACCTATTTCTATATTAAAAAAAGATTGCTTTGTATTTCCGCTGATTTTCGAACTATTTCCGGAACTTGCAGACTAAGAACACCAAGGATCCGCAGTGGCTTCACCAAAATATATTCTATACCCGCTGCAAAATAAACAAAACTGTATGCAGCCTCATCATTGACGACGAGAGCAAGAAGAACTTGCATCAACACGAATGATAAAGAATTTAGGACTTGCGACTCAGAGGCATTCCCAACCTTATTCACTGATGTGGCTGAAGAAGAAGAATCGGGTCAGCATCAACCGAAGATGTTTGGTAGAGTTTTTGATTGGAGACCAGCCGCAACACTAGGTGTAGCTTGACGTGGTCCCTAGGGATGCCTACCACCTTCTATTGAGAAGATCATGACAGTTTGACCAGAGTACTAAGCACGATGGAATCGGGAACACATTCTTTCACCAAGGATGGGAAGCACATCATTCTACTTTCTTCAGTGGAGTCTGAAATCACAGGAGCCCTCACCAGCAGAGCGACGTCAGTGAGACCCGTTCTAGTGACAGCCCGGGACAACAGGACAGAGATACGCACTCCATACATGGGACGGATATGACAAAAAATATTTCAGGGCCTCACGGACGACACCGTACCACCGGCTCCACCACCAGGCGAGACGGTCAAACTTCTCCAACGACACACTAGACTGAACCAACCGTAGGTTACTTTGGGAAGATTCAGCAGAACAGGCGGGGCCCGCAGTTTCAGAAGAGTGGATCGAACTGGATGTGGGCTTGCAAGTGTGAGAAAATCCTCGGATGTTTTGGGGAAATATGAAGTTGCTAGTGGGATCCAGGTGCCGCTAGGACGATCGAATAACCAGAAGCTTCTACCTATGAAGTCGAAGCTTCCCCAACCCCGTGAAACTGACGCGGGGTTGGGCATACCTGCAGACTGAACCAGCAGGCTAGTGGACCGAGCGACTGTACCCGGCCCCAATAAGGCCTCAGTCCACGTCCAAATAAGACTGAGAAGCAATTATATGAGGCGACATTGCCGCCAACCCTCCCCGCTTCCTTTTTTGTTTTTCCTTGTTTGAGTCTCTATATTTGCTGTTTTGATAGAAAATTTTTGTTGTGTATGCTTTCAAATTTCCTAGATGATGTCTTTTTCCCTCTTGCTAGGGTTGCATCCTGCACCGAGGTAGTGTTGTATCCTTCCAATCCCCTCCTGTCTTCTCCCCGACCCTTTCTCCTACCCTTTATTAGCCGCTGACCACCCCCATCTTTCACCAAGAATGGGAAGCATATCATTCTACTTTCTTCAGCGGAACCTGAGATCACAGGAGCCCTTTTTCTTTCTTTCCAGGATTGTATCCTGCTCCGAGGTGGTGTTGTATCCTTCCAATCCCCTCTTATCTTCTCCCGGATCCTTTCTGTGGCCTTCCTAGTTGTCGTGCCACCCCAATCTTCCTCCAACAATTCTGCTGCCACCCCTACTGCCACCAAAACCTGCTATCCAACCACCTAGTTCCCCATTTCAGCATCCGTACTCCCCTCCCTACAGCCACCCGGGTTGTCGAGCCCTCCAAGGCATCTACTCGCAGCAATCAATGTTGTCCTGCACACCTACAACCCACCAAACCTAGTTCCAACCACCCAAACAGCCATTTTGCCGATCCCACCTTTTCTTAACACTTTGCCAATGCCACCACCGCTCCAGATCTCCTCCTCCAGCTCTAACCGGAGATTAGTCTAGTATTGTATTTCATTTTTCCATTTGTGTCATGTTGTAAACCTATTTCTAGATTAAAGAAAGTTTGTTTTGCATTTCCGTTGATTTCCCAACTAGTTCTGGATCCTACAAACTGAGAACACGAGGGATCAGCAGTGGCTTCGCCATAACATATTTTGCACCCGCTGCATAGTAGACAAAACGATATGCAGCTTCATCATTGACAACGAGAACAGCAAAAACATGGCATCGACACAGATGGTAGAGAAATTGAGACTTGCAACTCGGAGGCATTCCAAGCCTTACCACTGATGTGGCTAAAAAAGGAGAATTGGGTCAGCATCATCCTAAGATGCTTGGTAGCATTTTCGATTGTCGGTCTGCTACAGGACTAGGTGTGGTGTGACATGGTCCCCATTGATACCAGCCTCCTTCTGTTGGGAAGGCCATGACAAGTTGACCGAAGGACTAAGCACGATGAATTCAGAAACACATTCTTTCACCAAGGATGGAAAGCACATCATACTACTTCCTTCGGCGAAGCCTGAGATCACAGAAGCCCTCACCAGCAGAGCAGCGTAAATGGGACCCGTTTTAGTGACAACCCGGGACAAGGACTAAGATACACACTCCAAACACGGGACATATACAACAAAGGGTATTTCAGAGCATCACGATTGACAACGTACCACCAGATCCACCATCGGGTGGGACGGTTCAAGCTACTCAGACAACATGTCAGACTAAACCAATTGTAGGTTACTTTGGGAAGATTCAGCAGTACAGATGGGGCCCGTAGTTTCAGAAGAGAGCGGATTGAAATGGATGTGGGCTCGTAAGTGTTAAAAAATCCTCAGATATTTTGGGGAAATATGCAGTTGTCATTGGGATCCAGGTGCTGCTAAGACAACCAACGAAGAAATAAAAGCTTCAACCTATGAAGACGATGCTTCCCCAACCCAGTGAGACTGACGCGGGGTTTGGCGTACCAACCGGTTGAATCGAGTGGCTAGTGGATCAGGCAACTGTACCTGGTCCAAGGAAGGCCTCGGTTCAAGTCCAAAAAGGACCGAGCAGCAATTATATGAGGCGACATTGCCGCCAACCCTCCCCACTTCCTTCTTTGTTTTTCCTTGTTTGAGTCTTTAGATTTGATGTTTTGAGAGAATTAGGGTTGAGTTTTGTTGTGTTTGCTTTCATTTTTTTTATAGTCTTTTTCCTTCTTGCTAAGGTTTGTGCTCCGGCTATATCATGCTCTGAAGTGGTGTTTTATCCCTACAATCCCCTCGTATCCCCGACCCCTTCTAACCTTTCCTAGCCGCTAGCCACCCCCATCTTCCTCCAACAATTCAGTTGCCACCCCTACTGCCACCAAAACCTGTTGTCCAACCACGCTATTCCCCATTCCAGCACCCGTACTCCCCTCCCTACAACCACTTAGGTTGTTCAGTCCTCCAAGCCATCTACCCGTATCCTTCCATCTCTTCCTTGTAGCAATCCTTGTTGTCCAGCCCACATAAAACCCACCAAACCCTGTTCCAACCTACCTAACAGCCATCCGACCTTCCCCACCTTTCCTCGCCACATCACCAATGCCACCACTGCCTCGGATCTCCTCCTCCAGCCCTAACTAGAGATTATTTAGTATTGTATTTTTTTTTTGGTTTGTGTCGTGTTGTAACATTATTTCTATATTACAGAAAGTTTTCTTTGTGTTTCTGTAGATTTCCAAACCAGTTCCAGTATCATTAAGAGCTTAAAGTAGCGAATTGTTGAAAGGATAAACTCTATGCTTTCACAAGCCTCCTTGTTACAAGTACATTGGTTTGCAATTTTAAGTTAATGAAGCGACATGCATTTGATAAGCAAATATTACACATAGGGCTTGTTTGGGACAATTTTTTTTTTAAAAAAAAACATGTTTATTTAGTATATTTTTGAAGTGCTTTTATTTTTTGCTTCTAAAAAAAAAAATTAACATATTTTTTAAAAGACTCGAACGATATTTAGGTGCTTTGAGTGTTTTAAAAAACAACCATATCTTGATCAAACCAGTCAAATATGTTTTGTTTCAAATCAAAACATAAATAAAATAAAATAAGAATATAAAATATAAAATAAAAAAAAGTGATCCCAAATGGTCCCCTAATTTTTAACAAGTGTTAAAAATTAAACAGCAAAGATAGGACTCAAGCTCAAAAATGTTGGGCTCAAATACCACATTGAAAATTAGACCCAGACAGCTTAAAGCCTTAAGCATGTATATTGCAATGCAGGATTCATTTAAATTTAATAGAGATTGTAGAAAATACTTCCTAGAAAAAAAAAAAAAAAGGATCAGATAACCAAGAGAACCAACAAGTAGCAAATAAAGATTTTTTTGGTTGAATTATTTATGTATTTACATATCCAGCACCTACATTTTGCTTTTTAAGTTTAATCTTTTCATATTACATAAACAATACCACCATTCTAACATTAAAAAGATGAAATGCATCTTTTCAAGCATTGGTAATGTGGTATGTTTGCACAAATTGAAGTTCATGTGTTAGACATATAAATACATAAGCATTGAGTGGTATAGGTATGTAAATCTTCCGCATAGTCAATTGATAGATTGATTCAGTCTAAATTTTGTAAACCAAACCCTCAAATGGAAATGACCGTGTGCAAGCACAGAGAGACAATCCACTTGCCAATAACACCCGAAACAACAAAAAAAGCCACACAACACAAGAAATGATACTTTTCTTAATGAAATGCTAGCACAGAATTACATAATTTCATAGCAAGATTGCCTTCCTAGTTTCGAATGGGCATCCTAGAATAAAAAATTTACGCCTTGGTTTTTCCTTCTTCAAACAGAACAAAACAGGGAAATTTACATACATAGCACACGATTCTTATGTATTTACATATCTCACACCTAAACTTTCATATTTATATACATAGCACTTTGGTCTTTAAAGCTATGCATGAAAAATGTATATTTCACTTTTAAAAAGTGGTAATAGTGTCATCTTCTGTAATATTAAGGATTTGAGTGTTATGTGTGTAATTATGAAAACTTAGGTGTGAGATATGTAAATACATTAAAGTTGTGTGCTATGCATGTAAATGCCCCAATAGAATAAGGTGATTTGTATTAGCGCCAAAATTTTCCACAGAAACAGTAGCAATTTCATGATAAGGTGAGGAAACCTTCAAATTAAGAGCAGCAGAACGTAGAATCTAACAAATGAAAGCACTTTTATTAAGCAAATTTGTGACATCCTGACATCAATTTTAGAAATTCATGATTTGTTTGGAATAAAAAACAAGAAGCTTTTAATTAGAGGGCATAAGCGTTACATGGGAAGACGAGGATCAGTGAGCCGCTTCTCCCATAGCAATTCCATTGGCGATAACTGCATTGAACTTACTGTATGTAACAGAGCTAGAAAATTTGGCATCTGAGCTCAATATAAGTGATATAAAGTTGGGTTACTTACTGTCTCTGGGGCAGGAACATTGGGCATTAAAGCTTCTTGATGTTCAAAACCTACCTCTTCTTTCTGCCAAAGAAGCCATAAAGTTTATATATGTAATATTAAGGATGTTATAGAATTTGAGTTTGAAACAGGAATAAAAGTAGAAATTAAGTACCAAGTATCTATATATATATATATATATATAGAGAGAGAGAGAGAGAGAGAGAGAGAGAGAGAAACCGAAGCTCGCTTAAATGAGCCTTTGTCTCGGTCCAGGCCTGCTAAGAAAACAAGCCCAGAAGAGGATGTCGAGGAAAATTGGCCAAGCAAACTGGACACTCGGAAGAGGATCGACCGAGTATGAGTGACCGAGTGCAAATGGCTGAGCACATGGCCAAGTGGCCAAGTGGACAAGTGGACGAATATGAATAATCGAAGACACACGGTCAAATACGGACATTAAGGTGAGATCGCCAAGAGCAAAGATCACAAGCCATTCGTCAGATAGCCAGTTGACTTTAGAGAAGAAATCCTCAGAATGAACTTGGCTTTAACGATGATGTGACCGTGGAGACATGTAAACAACTAGATGTCCCTAAAAAGCCCAGGCATCATTATAACCTACACTATTTTTTACTAAGGAATTACCCTAAAACTAATTCCGATCTTTGATTCAACCAAGGGTGTAACTCTATCATCCTTTTTTCTCTCTTCCAGCAAATATTCTCTCTCTCTCTCTCTCTCTCTCTCTCTCTCTCTCTCTCTCTCTCTCTATTCCTTAGGTTTAATTCACAAAAAAAAAGGATTCAACACTATATATATATATATTATTTTTTATTTTTTCTTTTAGAAATCTCAGTGGCTAATATATTAAACAGAAAGTAGAATACAGATAGATTGCGTAGGAGTGCGGCCCTCACAATAATCACCACATTAAATGGTTCAAAAAAGAGAAAATACATAAAAATATATGAGGAACCTAAAGAAAAAACAAAAAAGTGTCAAAATACTGAGTATCAAGTAGATAGAGAGCGACTGAAGACGTCGCCGAGTACGATTGAACAGTCCACTTCAGAATTTTCATAAAATGATTGTCGATCTTGATAAATTTTTGAGAAAAAATATGAGTATAATCGGCATCGTGAGCCAACTGAATAAGTATATGTCGATCATCTAGTAAGTCAAAATTTCAACTGCCCAATAGCTTCATAGCATAAAACCCTTTCCAAATGATCTCCAGTTTTGGGTGACCATAAAAGAATTTCCCCACTAAAGCAAAACGCCAAGAGGACGCAAGAGTGTTGGTTTCAACCTCAGTGAGAATAAGAACAGGCTTTCCATTTATTTTGTCAAGCTATATAATGAAAGTGTGATCACCACCACATTCAATAGCGTCGTGGAAAGATTGAGGAGCATTGCAGGACTTGTCAATATGAAAATCAAGCTCTGAACTTGAAAGAGAAGCACGAGTTTAAATAGGAAAGTCATCGACAAGTGCATTGGCATAAGAGCACATTGTCGAGGCCATCTCCAGAACGGCTAGGAGAGCCGCTATAAAAAAGGCAAGTAGACTTCGGGGGAACTTCTGTCGGGCAGGGTGACAGAGACGTCGCCGAGTACGAGGGAACCTTCTGTCAGGAGAAGACAACGCAAGCCACGACAGCTAAGAAAGAAGCGTCGTCGACTGGGTGACGCTGCGGAAGGCTCGTGGAACACGATCCCACAGAGACGTGCACGCCGCCGTCAAAGATGATCCTTAAGCTGCCGCACGAACGCACTCCCGTAGAAGACGAGCCGTGAGGATATTGACGTGCGATGCTGACGAAAACGAAAGAAGATCGAGCGCTAGCAGTGAAGCAGAACCAGCATTCGCCATAATGGCGAAACCCTAGAAGAGCGATATCGAGGAAGACGACGCCATCTACAATATATATATATATATATATATTTGGGGAGTGCATGTCACATAAATTTATAAATACATTGATATATATAGTAGATGGGGAACGCATTGACGACGCCCTAAAACTGAAGTTTACGTGTTAGATATGTAAATACATCAAAGTTGAGTGGTATGCATGTAAAGCTTCCCACTAAAAAAGTTGAATATATAAAAATTTAAAATAAATGTGAAATAACAAAACCAAGTAGTTTTAAGGAAGATTTACTTACATGCCACTTAATTTCTATGTATTTATATATCTAACACCTAAACTTCAAATTTTACATACATACCATCTTACTTATGCACCTCCTTCTCCTTCCTTCCATTAAGGCACGACATCACCTCCTCCTTTAGCTATGCAAACGTCGAAGCCTCCCATAGATGCAAATGATGACTTCCTTCTCCGTCTTCTTCTTCTTCTGTCTTCTTCCTTCTCTCGAACACTCTATTGTCTCCCTCGCTCTTCTGGCTTTGTTGGTTCGAAAAGAGCATACACAACTCTTATGCCCAACTAAAACTATGTTTACCCCACACTCTCAATTCAATTATTATTATTATTATTTTATTTATATATTTAAAATTTCAGTTATTATAATTTTAATCCATAATTAAGAGTGAAGTTTGAATGTTTATTTTATGAAAACTAAACCAAACTAACCGAACCATTCCAGTTGGTTTGATTTTATTTTGAGAATATTATTCGGCAAGTTTTTGTTTGAAAATTGGCCAAATAGAAACCAACCAATATGGTCAGGCCAATGCACCGATCGAACTGGCACCCTCTAAATGGTCAGGTAATAGAGTTAAAAGTATTATGACAGCCAATGAGAACAAGACACTAAACAAGCAACACAAAGAAGATGAGAAGCCTAAAAATAAATAATTGGAGTAGGCAAACTAAGGAGCAGCAAAAGTGGTTGTAAACTCCACAAACTTAGGTTCATAATTGGTCTCTAGCAAAATCTCTTATCCAAGCTTGAATTCAAACTCATCTTCAAGCTTGATGGAACACTCGTCTCCTTAAAATGTAGCAGCCAAGACACTAACCCGTTAAAATTTCCTTATTTTATTTTAATCATTTATTTCGGCTACTACACACAGATTAGGCCATCTTATGATCGTCTTTAAACTCATTATTCATTAGCGCTTGAATAAAAATCATTCTGCAAATGACCTAGCCCCTCCTAATTTATGTGTGCCTGTGCGCACTCACAAAAATAGTCCCCTGGCTATTTATAGAGTGACAATTTAGTCCCAGTCTATAAAAGTGTTAAATTAGTCCTCACGCTCTTTTAATATAGGTTGAAATAATTCTAAAGACTATTTCAAACCCCTTTAAAAGAGATTGGGGACTAAATTGACATGTTATAGACTCTGGAGCTAAAATGATCCCAACAAACAGTTAAGGGACCATTTTGACACTTCTCTCTCTCTCTCTCTCTCTCTCTATATATATATATATATATTATGTATGTATATATATGTATGTATGTATATATATGTATGTATGTATATATATGTATGTATGTATATATATGTATGTATGTATATATATGTATGTATGTATATATATGTATGTATGCATACATGCATGTGTGTGTGTGTATATATATATACACATGCATTCACATTATACACACACAAACACACACACACACACACACACACACACACAACCAAAATGAACTACCCGTTTGGGGCAGCTTAAAAGTGTGGGCGGGGTTTTTCAAAATGCCGCCGTACCAAAATGAACTACCCGTTTGGGGCAGCCTAAAAGTGTGGGCGGGGTTTTTCAAAATGCCGCCGTACCTTTTGTTTCGCGCGTT
Source organism: Phalaenopsis equestris (assembly GCF_001263595.1). Taxonomy (NCBI): domain Eukaryota; kingdom Viridiplantae; phylum Streptophyta; class Magnoliopsida; order Asparagales; family Orchidaceae; genus Phalaenopsis; species Phalaenopsis equestris. Next base: position 28,567 of record NW_018165412.1, read on the forward strand.
TCGCCGGCTTATTCAAAACTGCGTTTGAGTTTTTTACACTAAACGCAGGCTGCGGGTCGAACTCCGCGGGCTGCCTTTCAGGATAAGCAGCTTATCCTGAAACGCACAAGCTGCCCCAAACGCATATGCATGAGACAATACCCAAAGTATAATTACATAATCAAAAAACCAAAATTGGAAAAAAGAAGCTGACCATATTAACCTTTTTAGGGCCAATGGCAATAAAGCACCAGAGTAAATTTCACAAAGTTGTTAAATATAGGATCATTAAGAAGAAAAAACCTTAAATGAAGCAAGTAACATGAATATCACATTGCCATGTTGTTTAGCTTCCACTCTTCGAGTAGCAAAACTATATCCATCTCGTGCCCGATGAACTTGATATATGATTGGTGCTGCATGAAATTACTTAGACAATTAAAATATATCATTTATTTCCTCCAGTGGAGTTAATGTAACAATAGTAAAAAAAAAATTTAAAAAGGAAAAACAGCAGTCCAAGGCAAAATATGAAGTAAAAGCAAAACCTTGATTTGAGAGCATAGATTTATATATACAATATATAGTAGCCTAACCAAGAACAACGCGATTACAAAATCTACATCATTTAACAGTGTATTAAATAGCATCCCACAATCAGTGTTTGAAAAAAATAAACTAATGCACTATGATGAAAGAAATATAAGAATTTAATGCATGTAGAAGAAGAGAAAATCAAATTTTGTGCAGTGTCCGTGATAAAAGAAGTCATTTATGAAGCAACATTTATGAAACGAAATTGCTCGAAATGACTAAAATTCCAGTCAATATTTTGATCATTCATCAAATTTAATTTGTTGGTATCTTTGAAAGTGATTTTTTATTTTTTCCTTACACAAGACTTCTTGTATCTTTTTAAACAAGTTTCAGTCAATCATTAAAATGGAATGTAGAGCAAATCCCCAAGTGAGATCTGAAATCATGAGTTAATGTTCTTCATTACTTTTTAGTAAATAATTTAATTGTTCGCAATTTTCCAGTAATAGTTTATGATTACTGAAATAATCATAAAAATGCTAGAATTAAAACTATTCTAGCCCATTTCTATTACTATTCAATTGTCAGTTTACAAGCACTGACAGCTCTCTCAAACTCATGCAAATTCAAAGAAGAGTTTGCCGCACATGAAAGGATCATGCAGACGCATCAGCTCTTAATTAGGGAAATTTACATACATAGCACACAATTCTTATGTATTTGCATATCTCACACCAAAACTTCCATATTTACATAATATAGCACTTTGATGTTTCAAACCTCCGAATGAAAATGTGTATTTGACTTTTAAAATGTGGTAATAGTGATATTTTTTTTATTTGATATTAAAGATTTGAGTGCTATGTATGTAAATATGAAAGTTTAGGCGTGAGATGTAAATACATAAGAGTTATGTGTAATGATAGTGATGTGGATGCTTGCTGGGTTGAACTGGCCACGGATCCACGGAATAGTACATTCTTTGCACCATCGCCCTAGTATCCCGTTTGTATACGTATCATTTTACTTCGAGACTTATAAACCCTTAATGTGTTTCTTTGTGAATTCTAGCACTAATAACCATATTTGCTTATTCTTGAATTATTCAGCTATCAGTTTGTAAATGAGCCAATTAATTAATATGATAGTTCAAGAGAACTGCGCACGGGGACAAATGCAGTATATTAATAGAAAGATACAAATATGAAAAGATCCAACCATAAAGATAAAATGAATGGACATGAAGACCATTCTTTGTCAAATTTATTGATATTTATCAACATCTCCTCAGCTATTTCAGGTCAGCTTTCTGAATCCTTAATCAGCATTTTTTAAATGCTTCTAACAGGTCATGTTCTGTACAATTCTTCTTAAGAAAAGTTAAGCGATTTACATGCATACCACGCAATTCCTATTTGTTTATATATCTAACACCTGAACTTTATTTTTTACACTTATGCCACCCAAATCTTCACATCAAACATACCATCCTTTTAACTATTAAAAAGTGAAATACAGCTTTTCATGCATAGGAAAGTTGGTATATGTCAAAATTGAGTTAAGCTGTTTGACATGTAAATACATAGAAATTGAGTGGTATGTATGTAAATCTTCCAAAAAGTTTTAGTCTTACAAATTATCTCAAACAATGTTTCAAATTTGAGCATATGGTTTTCATATGTTGGGAGAACTTGATAGCATATTTTAGCAAATGAAACTGGAAAACAAAAATAAAAAAGGAAAATCAAACATCAAATTATGAGAGTTGAAACATTATTCAAATAGTTTAAAAAATATAATTACCATTGTTATCACCAGCCACGATAAAAAAGACATGCAAGCTGTGCACAAACTTAAGACTATCTACAGTCTTCGATGCCGCCGCTAATGCCTACATAAAGCAAGAGAAATGACTTCACTGTTTAATGAAGGTTGCAATAATCAGCAAATATTGACTATTAAGCAAGAATCCCCTTTTCATTATACATAATTTTAAGTCCGACCATTACTTAGTTATACAGTCGATAAAAAGGTGTTTCAGCAAGCATGAGCTTGTATCTGGAAGTAAAAACAACTGAAAGATCAACAGTAGCAGTAATAAATATCATTAAAAAGTAGGGGCATTTAGGTCAACAGGCATTTACATACATGTCTCCCAATTCCCATGTATTTACATATATACCAACAAAAATTTAATTTTTTACAGTTATACTACCTAAATCTTTCATATCACATCAAAAGTAGCACCATTTGAACTTTTAAAAAGTGAAATACACCTTTTCATGCATAGGTAAGATGGGATGTATGTAAAAATTTAATTCTAGGTGTTGCATATGTAAATACATAAGAGTTGAGTACTATGCATGCAAACCTTCCTAAGAAGTATGGCGCAAGTGCAAAGATTTGTAAGAACTTTCCAGTTTATAATGAAATTAGACATCGTAATGAGAGCCGAAGCTTTCATACAAAGGAATTATTTGGATATTGAGAGCTCCATATAAGTTATCTTATAGAATACGATGAATGGATCAATCTGGTAAAATGTTGAATGTGATTTTACAAATAAGAAATGAAAAGAAAGAACTCAAAACATTAGTATTGAGTTTATGAAATCAAATCAAATCAAATACATAAAATTATGGAATAATAGCATTGCTTCTAGAAAATTTTATTTTTGTGAGCTCTTATCCCAATGTGTTGTATGATTTTATATAGCATTACTTTTCTTAGAATTAATTTCTTACTGTCTTCAGAGGAAGACCTTCAGGGTTCAAACGTACCATTATCTTACCACCTAGTTTGAATTCCACGAGTCTCGTGTTCACATTCTATGTAGTCTATTGTATGGTATAAAATGTCATTATTTTTCTTACAATTAACATCTTAAAGGTTCCTGCAAACAGCCTGTTAATATTCAAGAGTCAAATCAAACACATTTAAGTCCAAAATGAAGTCAAATCAAACGCGATAAAGTCTGGAATAATAACACAGCTTCTCAAAGTTTATATTTTATGTATTTATCTCAATTTATGATTTTATTTGGTATTATCTTTCTTATACTTAATGCTAAAGTCTGGAATAATAACACAGCTTCTCAAAGCATTGCACCTCTCCGAAGATAAAGGTGAACTATTGGTCATACAGAGGGTCCTTCAGTATGAACCCGAAAGAGACATTTCATGGCTACGACACAGCATCTTTCGTACTACATGCATAGTCAAAGGCAAGATCTGTAGTTTAATCATCGATGACAGTAGTTGCGAAAACGTAGTCTCCACCCTAATAGTTAAGAAGCTAGGGTTAGCCACACAAATACATCCATGATCCTACTCTCTAATGCTAAAGTTTGGAATAATAACACAGCTCCTCAATGCATTGCCCCTCTCCGAAGATAAAGGTGAATTATTGGTCATACAGAGGGTCCTTCAGTCTGAACCCGAAAGAGACATTTCATGGCTACGACACAACATCTTTTGTACTACATGCATAGTCAAAGGCAAGATCTGTAGTTTAATCATCGATGATAGTAGTTGCGAAAACGTAGTCTCCACCCTAATAGTTAATAAGCTAGGGTTAGCCACACAAATACATCCATGATCCTACTCTCTCACTTGGCTCAAAAGGGGGAATGAGATTCGCATTGATCAATAATATTTAGTCAAATTCTCCATTGGTAATCAACTACAAGAGCAAGTGTGGTCTGATGTAGTCTCAATGGAAGCATGTCACATTCTTCTAGGTTGACTGACAATTCGACTAAAAAACACAGTACGATGACTTCAAAAGCACCTACACAATCAAGAAATGCATCATGCTATTGCCTATAAAAGATGTGCAGGCCACGATCGACACCAAAGATGCATTAATCTCGCGTGTCACCTTCATGCAATCAGCTCGCAAAGCCCCGATCGCACTAGCTCTAGTCCTCCTAGAAGGTATCGGCCAAGATAATGAGATACCCATACAACTTGAACCACTCCTACACGATTTTCAAGACGTTATGACTGACAATCTCCAAGATCGATTACCTCCACTATGGAACATCCAACAAGCAATTGACCTCATACCAGGGTCGATGCTATGAAATAGACTCGCCTACCGATTATGACTCGCAGAGTGCGAGGAACTCCAACATCAAGTGCAACATCTTGTTAAGAGAGGATTGGTACGCAAAAACACTAGCCCATGTGATCTTCCCGCCCTCATCGTACCCAAGAAAGATGACTCCTGCGGATGTGCATTGACAGTTGTGTCATAAACAAAATTACAATCAAATATCGTTTTCTCATATTGCGACTCGACGATCTTTTAGATCAATTGCACGGCATCACCATCTTCTCAAAAATTGACCTATGAAGTGGTTACCACCATATTAGAATACGATCGGGAGACGAGTAGAAAATAGCCTTCAAAACACGAAATGACCTTTATGAATGGGCAATCATGCCTTTCATACCGTCCAACGCGCCCAGCACCTTCATGCACCTAATGAATCAAGTCTTTTGAGCTCATATTAGGAAATTCATGGTGGTCTACTTCAATGATATCCTGGTATATAGTAAATCCCAAGAAGACCAACTACAGCACCTACGGACGGTATTCAAAGTCATACGATCCAAAAATTTATAAGTCCATCCCAAGTGTTACTTCCTCACAAACTAAATCTGTTTTTTGGGTTACGTTGTGTCCAGCACGAGGATACAAATAGACCCAACAAAAATCGAAGCAATTGTAAGCTAGACCACAGCACAATCTTTTACCGAGCTTCGACAATTTTTGGGGCTAACCTCCTTTTACCGAAGATTTGTTCGCAACTTCAGCACTATTACTGCCCCCTCACAGAATTTTTGAAACAGAAAGAATACATGATTGACCACAACCCAGACCAGCTTCGACATCTCTTGAAGGAAAAGGTCACCCATTCTTGCTTTGATTTCAATCAACCCTTCAAGGTCGAGCGTAATGCTTCTGGCGTAGGCATTGGCGTTATACTAAATCAAGGAAATCACTCTATTGCCTATTTCAACAAAAAAACTAATAAAACGCGATGCAAATATTCCACCTACGACAAAGAATGTTATGCCATCGTTGGAGCTCTAGAACACTGGAGTCATTACCTACTCGCCATGGAGTTCACTTTTTTCAAGAATCATGAGGCTCTAAAATTTCTAAACAATCAAAATAAACTTAATGGGGGCCACACTGCTTGGGTAGAATTTTTAGTGTCCTTCTAATTCATAGTCAAATACAAAGTCGGGAACCAGAACTGCGTCGCCAACGCTCTGAGTCGTCGTCACCTTCTGATCACATCCTTGCAGGCGTATGTCTTAGGCTTTGAAGTTATAAAAGATTCATATAAGACTGATGAAGACTTCCAGGAAATTTGGGAACAATGTCGATAGAAACCTCACAGGCAGTTCTATCACATGAACGACTACTTGTTTTGCCACAATAAATTATGCATTCCCCAATGCTCACTATGTGAAGCTATCATCCAAGAGAACAACGGTAGCGGATTAGCCGACCTTTTTGGCAGAGATAAAACTCTAGCACTCGTGAAAGAACTTTTTTCTTTTTTGCCTCGACTAACACAAGAAGTTGAGCAACATGTCCGACAATGCAAAAAATGTTATATTGCCAAAACATGAAGCCAAAATACGGGATTATACACACATTTACCAGTCCCTGAAGCGCCTTGGGTTAATGTCAGCATGAAATTTGTCTTAGGGCTCCCAAACACACATAGGAATAAGGACTTCGTCATGATCGTAGTTGACTGCTTCTCAAAAATGGCATATTTTATTGCTTGCAACCCAATGTTGGATGCATCTCATATCGTTGACTTGTAGTTCAGCGAGATCGTTCAACTTCACAGCATACCCAATACCATTACTTCCGACCATGATGTTAAATTCTTAAGCAACTTTTGGCGAACTCTCTAGAGCAAATTAGACACTAAAATCTAATTTAGTTCGGCAGAAGTGGTTGTCTTATCGGATTTGTCACCTTACGAGGTTGTTTTCTTTCTATTTCTTAGTTAAATTTTGTTTTGCTATTTTTGTTATTGCTTATGTATTACTTCAGTTGTTTATGTTTCATGTTGTTTACCGTTTATGCGTTATTGTTGTGAGACTTCATTATTGTACTCTATCTTAAATCCCGCAATAAAATTATCGTGTTGGAGTCGTGATTTGGGTTACCTCCTGTATCAATGCCCCAATTAAAAAAAAGGACAACTTACAAAGCTCAATAATGCTTCACCCTCCCAAAAAGTCCTCACATAAAATGGATATCTTAGATTTGTACTGCATCAGAATTTACGGAACATCTTCCCATTCTTTGTGTAAGTCATGTAAGCTTCCATATCGTTAACGCACAAAAATCAATAAAATGGATTTTTATATGCGGATTTTTTTGAAGAAAAACATTACTCCATGCACAGCCCGACAAATATCTTTAACTAATAAATTTTTCAATAAACAAAGATTTTATTGCCATTTTAGGATCAATAGAAATTATGCCAAAGTGGGAAAATTTAAAAATAAAACTCTAAACTGACATCAATGACTATTTTTTTTACTCCAACATACCTGTCCAATCAACTGCCCTCCAAAAACTTGTCTAAAAGATGGAGCATCAGGCAGTGTAATTCCTCGAAATAGATCCACCTACAATGGAAACAAAGAACGGTATATTAAGCAAAATTCTTCATAACGTAAGAAATTTGGGAAAACAAGCTCTGATGTAAGGAATGGAAAAAGAAATACTAGAATTGCAGACAAAAATTCCAATCTGAATAAAAACTATCGAGAATCACTCATATTAAGCTATCAACTATCAGTAACAAGTGATTTGCTTAATCTACCAAATCCATAGACATGCTTATACAGATAAAAATAAAGGAAATTTACATACATACCACACAATTCTTATGTATATACATAACTAACAATAAAATTTTCATATTTGTATTTACAACATTTTGATGTTATAAATCAGTGCATTGGAAGGTTATTCCACTTTTAAAAGGTTCATATAGTGATACTTTTGATGTGATATTAAAGATTTGTATGCTATGCATGTAAATATAAATATTTAGTTGTTAATTATTTAAATATAAAAGAATTGTGTGGCCCTAAAAAATATTCAATACAAGAGCCAGCTCAGGATAAATTCAAGTAATTTTGTTGAGGAGGACAAATTCTAGTTAAATAATAAAAATGATTTGATTAAGAAAAATAGTCGGGCGTGCTCAGATGAGCATTTCAAGTATGAAAAAGTATTAGTAAAAGGAAAATTAATCATAAACCTAAATCTACCGGAAATAATGTTCCTACTGTGTATGAGAAATAAGTTTATCTCTTTAGATTTGAACAAAAAGGAAGAGCTAAGAAAGTAAAAGGAAAATTAATCATAAACCTAAATCTACTGGAAATAATGCTCCTACTGTGTATGAGAAATAAGTTTCTCTCTTTAGATTTGAACAAAAAGGAAGAGCTAAGAAAAAGCCACCTAAAAAATATTCAATACGAGAGCCAGCTCAGGATAAATTCAAGTAATTTTGTTGAAGAGGACAAATTCTAGTTAAATAATAAAAAAGATTTTATTAAGAAAAATAGTCTGGCATGCTCAACACCAAAGGGCTAGCAGATATAGAAGTATCAATGATTTTTTTTCCCAAAAAGAAATTGAATTTAGCTCCAAATTTTAAGAACATGCCAGAACAAAAAAAGAGTGACTGTCGGGCAAAGGGTCGTCAAGTGGAAGGTCATACAATTGAAATTGAGGATTTTTGAAATGAGCCTTAAAACAATCAAAGAATTTATGTCCAAATATATGACAGTATAGAATACTTTCATATTCCACCTTCTGCCAATATACAAATAATGGAGATCGAATCCACAACTTGTAGATAAGGGCAGTAAAATTCAATTCCAATAAGACTCTAGCCACAAACGACCTAACAAAACAAACCACTACAGCAACCACCTATAAAGTTTTTTCAAATATCGAAATTGGTTATAAAGTAATACAAGTCATAAAAAAGAGATACATGTGCATCAGAAAAAAATGAAGGGATCATTTTAACATGTGCATCAGAAGCCCAATAATATATTAGGAATGTCAAGAGAAGAGTCTGATGTAATCTACTTCTAAAGTACTTACCACTAGAAGGTTTCAGCATCAATAAGTTATAATTTGTTGCTAAAGATTTTTATAATGTGTAGAAGACAAGTAGACTAAGATTATATGTGGAAGTAAGGATTTAATAGATTTTTAAATGGAGAACATTTATGCATGCATGTAAAATAACGTTTCAAGAGGGAACTAAGACTTCGGGTTTCTTCATAAAATCTAATCAAGATTGCGGTAAAGAAGAGGTAATGAGAGAGATAAGATTAATAATATAGAGATGCAACCTTAAACTCAAATTATAGTTTCTTCTTCTTTCTTATGGCTTCTCTCAAGAGAGAGAAGAGTAAAAAATTCATGCCAAATTACCAAGGATAGTGTTGTTACTGTTTTATGTGGTTGAGGTGTCAATCATAATGAAGTTAGCCATAGTGATGTCTTGGCAGTTACCCTTCCCCCAAATGAGAGACAAAGCAAACTCTTGCTCTTCGTCAAAGAAACCAAAGAATGGCTCAGTAATGAGCGCCAACTTGGAAAATTTTAAGTATTATTTTTCAAAAATGATTTTAAAAAGAAGTTAATTGAACTTCTCATGTTGATGACTGAACTATCAATTTCCTAATTGTTGATCAGGGTATGAAAGCAAAAAAGTCATTGCAAGGGTTGTCGTTCATTAACCCGTCTATTTCAATGGAGGCCATAGAGTTGGATTAAGAGATTGGACCTCAGGAAAGGGTTGCTAAGTTTATCTCTTCCAATCTAATTCACTTTGAAATATACTTGCCTCAAAACTCTGTGTTTGCACCTTTCAAGATAGCGAGGGCTACTCCAATAATACGAATGGCCTGGACGGGTTTCAACTCATTTTGGGGCTTGTGTGTAGTCTCCACCACGGTTTTCTCCCAAGTTCAAACAGGTTGAACACCTCCAACTTCAGTCCTCAATCAATTCTTTGATCAGATTTCAAAGGTGTTGGTAATCCTCAAAATCGTGGTTATCATCCCTATGCAAAGCACAATACTTTCTGCAACCCTGGGCGTGGACACTTTTCTTGAGCTGCGCCCCATCAAATTGTCCCAAATGGCTTTGCATATTTAGCCATAGAAACCCTCATAAGATCGATTGTCAAATATTGATGGTGCATGGGCGGGAGAGAGAGAGAGATATCTCTATGATTTCATATTGTTATAACTCTAAAGACAATAAAATGTTTTCTTTTTTCTTTACTAGATTTGGAATCTTACCCCCTATTTATAGGTGGGGTGGACGCAAGGATGAAAAAAGTTACATAAAAGGCATATCACAAAAGAAAAAAGGCCTTTCATAAAGTAAGAATTTGATGATTTTGCCCACCCTCAAAATTAATTTTTGTTTCGCCCCTCATGAGGTGAGCCCGAACAAAGTCTCTAGCCGAACATTGCGTATTGCTATTTTGTGTTGTTTGAGTAGATCTATCTAGCCAAATTATAAGCAAAGAATGTTGATGAATTGCTTCAAATAATTCATGCTGCTTAATTCTTAGATAAACTAATCTCACAGGAAAGTACTCTGTGGTCCAATTTGGTATACTAAATTGACACATGAGAACGACCACATCAAGTTGGCCAAGTTTAATTACACTCGACAAGAATACTCTTGGGTATACAGTAACAATAAAACTGTATTTCAATTTAACAATTTCTTGAAATATCAAAACTAACCTCAAGGGGCTCGAGATGTAATATATGCTCAACTAGTGAAAAATCCTCTGGAGTTCCATCAGCGTTCCATATTGATTTTGGCTGCAGCAAGTTGCTATTTCCACGCGGTAGTAGCAAACAAGTTAGCTGCAACACGGTACAAATTAGAAGATATATCCCGCAGATCCAGAACTCTAAAAATCCAAACAGATGAAAACAGAAAGAAATAAGGAAGATTTGCATACATACCACTTAATTCTTATGGATTTACATATCTAGCATCTACACTTCAATCTTTACATATATATGCCACCTTATCTATGCATTAAAATGTGTATTTATCTTTAAAAAGTTATAATAGTTCTATTTTTTATGTAATATGAAAGATTCGGCTGGTGAAAATGTAATAGGTTTATGTGTTAGTTATGTAAATGCATGGGAATTGGTTGGTATGCATGTAAATGTCACAAGAAATAAATGACTACCTCAGACAAGGCGATTACGTTGACTTCATGAACAGAACCATCTGTGTCATGGAAACAATATAAGGCATTAGAACATAGCAACCGTTAAAATTCAGTACCACCAAAACGCCAGGCCACAATGAAGATAATATTGGCCTGGACTCTTCTAAAAGCCAATGTATAATTGTCATAAATATGACCAAACTGCCTTTTACAGAAATTGTAGGTGAACAGAGTTGAAATCAAACCTAGTGAAGCCATGAAGTATGAAATTAACAATTCATAGAGAAAATACCATGAAGAGTGGATCGAACAGTTTACAAACCCAAAAAAAAGGGAAATTTACATACAGACCACACATTTCTTTCATATTCGCATGTATAACACCTAAACTTGCATATTTAAATTTATAACATTTTGATGTGATAAAACTATGCATGAAAAAGTGTACCTCACTTTTTAAAAGTAGGTGATAGTCGCATTTTTTTATGTGATATTAAAGATTTGAGTTTTGTGCATGCAAATATTAAATTTTGAGTGTTAGATATGTAAATACATAAGAATTGTTTGATATGTATGTAAATGCCCCAAAAAAAATTAGGAAGAATTACATACGTACCATTCAATACTTATCTACTTACATATACAATACTTGCAATTCAATTTTTTACAACCATACCACTTTACACATGCATGAAAATGTGTCTTTCACTTTTTAAAAGTTAAAATGGTAATATTTTTTCATGTGCTATGAAAGATTTGGGTGGTATAAACATAAAAAAACAAAGTACATGTGTTTGATATGTAAATACATAGGAATTGGGTGGTATGTAAATAAATGCCTCAAATAAAAATTATTAAAGTTTATGGTTTAGGGTTTAAGAACATGATATTATTAGAGAAACAGATTCAACATAGGTGGGTGAGGTATTTTGATCAATTTTTCAATGAAGTTTCTGAAAAATACGATCGACCTTAGCGATCTTAATATTGTTAATAATAATAGAATTTTATTTTTACTATCGCATTAGTAAAAAAGAATATGAGACTTTAAAAAAAATCAAGAGTAGAAAATCAGTGGGACTTGATGATATCCCAATTGAAGTATTAAAATATTTAAGAGATTTGAGAGTTTATTGGCTTACTGAACTCTTTAATATTATTTTAAAAACTAAAAAAATGTCTGAGGAGTGGAGGAAGAGTATTTTGGTCCCCATTTTTAAGAATAAAGGGAATGCACAAGAGTGTGCAAATTATAAAGGAATTAAGTTGATGTGTTATGCTTTAAAATTATGTGAGAGGATAATTGAACATAGGTTAAAACGTGATACAAAGATCTGTCATAATCAGTTGAATTTATGTCGGGTATATCTACTATGGAAGCTATCATTTATTGAGAGGTTTAATGGAAAAGTACTAAGAGAGTAAGGAGGATCTACATATGATTTTTGTTGATTTAGAAAAAACTTACAATAAGGTTCCAAGAGAAATTCATTGGAAAGTTCTAGAGAAGAAAGGCGTTGATATGACTTATATTCAAGTCATTAAAGATATGTATACTGGAGTGTTACCTGCGTTCGAACAAAAGAAGGATTGACCAAGTATTTTTCTATTCCAATTGGATTACATTAGGAATTGACTTTAAGCCCGTATCTTTTTGTTTAAGTTACGGATGCTCTTACTAGACATTTACAGAAGGATGTACCTTGGTGTATGTTTTTCGCTGATGATATCCTTCTTGTGGATAAGACTAGAGAAAGAGTTTACGAAAAACATGAACTATGGAGGTCAATATTGGAGCCTAAAGGCTTTTGTTTGAGTAGATCTAAAACTGTATACATGAAATGTAATTTTAGTAATAGTAGCTCTAGTGGTACAGTTGTAACTACAGGTGATCAAATCATTAAAATGTGTGAACATTTTAGATATCTGGAGTCTATTGTTCAAAGTGATGGTGTTACTAGTAGAATTCAAGTTGGATGGTTGAAGTAGAGGAATACATCGGGCCTATTGTGTGATAGAAAAGTACCGCTTAGACATAAGGGAAAATTTTATACGATGGTTATGAGACCTACAAAACTCTATCGCGCAGAATGTTGTCCTTCAAAAGAGAAGCATAAAATAAAGTTAAGTGTTGTTGAGATGAGAATGTTTAGGTGGATGAGTGACTTGACACTTAGAGACAAAATTTGAAATAAATATATCCATGATAGGGTTTGTGTAGCTCCAATTCCGGACAAGATTAGAAAGAGTCGTCTTAGATGGTTTGGTCACAATAAACGTCGACCATTTGATGAACCGGTTAGGAGAATAGATGTTTTAGATTTGACTTATGTTAAGAAATACAGAGATGGGCCTAAAAAGACTTGGGCATATTGTATAAAAATTGATCTTAATCTATTAGAATTAAATGAAAACATGACACTCGATAGGATGCAATGGAGAAAAATGATATGCAGCTAGCCCCATTTAATGGCATAAAAACTCGTCATTGTTGTTGTTGTTATATTAAACCCCACCTAAACATTCATATTTATATATTTAGCACTTTGGCCTTCAAAATTATGCATGAAAAGGTGTATTCACTTTTAAAAAGTAGCAGAATATTCTTATTGATGTGATATTAAAGATCTGAGTGATGAGCGTAAATATGAAAGTTTAGGAGTGAGATATGTAAATACATAAGAATTGTGTGTTCGATATGTAAATGCCCCAAATATATAATACAACAGAAGCAAGGCAGAAGCATGAAAATATTTTGATAAATAATCAAAAATTGCAACAGTGAATTGGATGAGTATTGCCTTTTTTCCTTTATGTTGGGCAATTGGTAAATGCATGATAGAAAGCTCATTAGCTGGTGAATGCAATGTCAAAATTTTGATGATGCCATTTGAAGTGGTGCTAAGGAGGGAATTGAGGTTGTCAATGGAGAATTGTAAAAAAAAAATTTCGATCTTGTAAAGTGCTTTGTAAGTTTCTTAGTGCTCCAAATGTGACCAGATATTTTACTAAATGAAAGTCCTTTTAAATATTGAATTTAGGAAATTTACATCATACCACTCAGTTCATATGTATTTACATATCTAACACCTAAACTTTAATTCTTACAAACATACCACCTTACCTATGCATGAAAAGGTGTATTTCATTTTTTTCAAAGTTGAATGGTGGTATTTTTTATGTGATATGAAAGATTTGGGTGGTATAAATGTAAAAAAGCAAAGTTTGGGTGTTAGTTGTGTAAATTCATAGGAATTGGATGGTACTACATAAATTCCCCTAGAATTTAATAAAACTAAAAGAAGATACAAGTACAACTGTGTTGTAATGTGATATTTTGGTTTCAGGATTCACACGACGTATAAATTAAAGAACTTCACTCAAATCCTCCATGTCATATTGTGCTTACTCATTTTAAAAATGGGGCATTTACATACATATCACACAGTTCTAATATCTTTACATATCTAACACCTGAAATTCAATATTTACATACATACCACTCAAATCTTTGCCATCACATCAATCGTAACATTATCACTAACTTTTTATTCATGCATAGATTTTAGATATGCCAATATATAACAATTGTCTGCCATATGCGTTTCCCTTTAAAAATAGAAAACCGTAAAAATGGTATGTCCAACAGTATCCGACACAACGAGATATCTGTCACGACACAGTGGGCCCCCCTATAAGTGTATTTGCTTCTTTGTATGATCACGAAAAGTCAGGATGCCGCTGATGATGAGAAGTAATAATTGACTTAACACGAACAATTACAAATTATAAACCAAGCATATATTAAAAAAGCAAAAATAGGTTTGGGTCGAAATTTTCTATCAAAAGAAGGAATTTTGTACCATATCCAAAGTAGTCATGCTGTTTCAGTTGATACTCCGGCCGGTTTCCTTCCTCTGAATTAACAGATCCAGAAACTTCAGCCTGCAGAATATAAAGATCTGATGATTAAAACCTGTACCAAAGGAAATTAGATGATTATGCTGCAAAATTTAGAAAATGTAACCAAACTATGAACGCATTGAGAATGAGAATTTTATTTTGGTTTGCAGAGTACTTTTGCAAAATACCAAAAAAGGGGGGAGTTTAATGATATCACGCAAGGTGATGGAAAATATACGTTCAGGCTTTCCTCATGTTATATTAGAAAAGAAAAAAAAATCACATTTATTGGCAAAGAAAATCATGAAATAACCTTGAATTCAGGCATGATCAGTCTACTATAACTAATGATGTGAACCACATAACCAGATTCAACTGGGAAAATATCCATACAATTAACCATTTCTTTGCATAAAAAATGATGTGATGGGAAGTATGTGTACATTTGTTCATGTTATTATAGAAATGCAAAGATAATATCATTTTTTTACAGGAAAATCATAAGGGAACACTGAATATGAAAATACTCTTAACTACTCTAACTATGGTAAGCTGCCCCCAAAAGGCCAGTCAAAGGCTCAAATAGCCAAAATAAAAAAAAAACAATTAAATCTTTACAAAAGACTTAAACATCAACTTTGGGCCAGTCCAAATGATAGATAATAAAAAAGAATCAACAAAATGATACAATGGAAGAATAAAATCCAATCTATAGCCTTCTATTTAATACATTTCTAGTCAACTTTTATAAAAGAGATTCATTAGAACTTATTTTGGTTTTAACAATAAGCACAATAAGGGGCTTCTTTTGCTCATATTTTTCATAAATGATTTTAAATATCCCTTCCAAACAAAGCTTTTCCATTGATAAGTAGGTCCCCTCCAAAATGAACTAGAAATTAACAAAGCAAGGATGGAGGTCATTCTTATTATGTTGAGCTTTAGAACGTCATATATGATTGTGAGAAAGCAAAATTTATTTAAAAATACCATTTTCAAAGCTAAGGTGTAGCCCAAAAGCATGCATGGATAAAAATGTTATTATTAATTAGGGGGCATTTACACACACACCATACAATTCTTATTTATTACATATCTAACACCTAGACTTTCTTATTTACAAACATAACGCTCTAATCTTTATCATCACATAAAAAATCTCACTATCCACAACTTTTTAAAAGTGAAATACGCATTTTCATGCCTCGGTTGATGACACCAAAGTATGATAAATATAAATATGAATTTTTAAGTATCAGATGTGTAAATACATAAGAATTGTGTGGTATGTATGTAAACTTTCCTAAAAAATATTGGGATTCCAATAACAAATGTTGGGAGCAACACTACCATTGATGAAGGTCAAAGGCTTTTACAAACAAATAGGATAACTTGTAGCACCATGGAAATTAGGTAATTTTGTTGATATTGATGATGAACAAACTTCAATACCCAAATTAACTGTTGAACAAGGTAAATAAGTGAATTAAAGTCCGGTAAGATAAGTGTACCACACCTTACATCAAATAATTAAAAAAAGAGTAAAGTAAAATTAGATTTAAGGGATATGCAGGAAGCATATTAATAGGACCTCCGCAAAAATCAGGGCAATACAAGGTTGGTGACCCCTCCCAAACCTTTAACTAGACCGTGAGATTCAAGACAGCAATCACACATCCCCGTCGTAAACATATTGAGCCCTATTTATACGTAAATTGTCCTTAGGCGTTGGTTTAACATTGCTCCCCTCTCAAAAACTCAAATTGTCCTCAAGGTAAACAAAAAAAAGAAATTGATATTGGATCAAGTTGTATGGCTCCCACTCGTAAAATGACGACTCTGGCTCTCACGGTCAACACTTGATTGAAAAAAAAAAGATGGTTCATTAACACTGCATGAGGACGGCCCCTAACTCAAAACCTGAAGCATCAGCTCTATAATGAATGGTTGGTTGAATCAAGTAACACTAATACTGGTACACTGGTTGACGCGGGAGCTTCCTCCAATGACTCCAGTAGCGCTACAGTAGCGATACAATAATGTGAGGGCAGATAGCAATCCTAGCTACAATAATGCTACAGTAATGCAGAACAAAAAAGCCGCATAAGTGATTTCTCTCATCTGGACCAAACCAGTCCAAACCCTGTCGGCCGTTATTTTTCTTAAAACTTTAAACTTTATGATTTTTGTTAAAAAGAGATATAATTTTGTAGATGTGAAAATAGTTTAAATATAAGTATAATCTTTTTGATTTTTTTTTTGTTTTTAAAAGTAACATTTTGATTTCAAAATAAAAGAGAAACAGGTCTCACATATTGGATAGTTCGGGTGACGTAGTTCAATACCACAAGTAATACACTTATCCCGATAAATAAGCATATCACTTGTATTAGGAACTCAATTACCTAAACTAAAGAATTTGTGACATCCGTTTGATCTGCGAAATAATTTTATATGAGACCAACAAGTTCCCCTACCTAATATGAGGATTAGATAGGATTTATTTTACCTGGGTTTCAAGTTCCCCACAGAAACAAGCTCCTATAATTAATTACATCTTAAATGACTGGGGTCACTTAAGAAAACTCTGGAATAAGATTAGTAGTTTTGCCTTCAAGATTTTCAAAGTTTAGGTTTCCACGATCGGACATGGGAAAATCAAATGGGAGTGACTCAAACAGGAACAATTATTTTAAGGAATTCAAAAGAATGAAAAGTAGGGGATATCACAGATCGAGGCAAGCCTCGGTGACTTCCCAACTATCCTACTGTTTGGCTTTATATCTTTGAAATGATGTTATTTGATATTGAATCCTGCAATTTATTTAGAATTTATGACTTATATTCACACGATATCTAATCATGCAAATAACCTAAAAAGATAGAAGAATTTACATCGTACCGTACAGTAACATCGGAATCCTAGGTGTTAGGACTTATAATTACACAACAGTGTTGTGCAACAGCCTAAAGGTGATATGTGAGGGTTTACGCTACGCTAGACAAACCACCTCGAAATCCTATGGGTTGTTATTTAAACTAAGAAAAGTGTTTATGTGATGTGAATGTGTTTTTGATGTTGTAGATCCATCTTGAAGTTGTTCCTCCATATGTCCTTGTCGTGTTGCCCACGGTGTTCTCTCTGAGATCCTAGTTGTAGCAACTTCAGGTTTGTTATCAATCATATGTAACCACTAGGTTTTCCTATGCTAAGGTATAGTGTGTATCAAAGCAATAAAATATGCAGTATAAAGAAGAGAACAATATAACATGCCAAGAGAACGGTATAACATGCTGTGAAATAAAATGTTGTAATGTAATTAAACCTGTATATTTGAGAGGTCTGCAGCTTCTTTAAGCTAACCGGTATTCACTGTATAAGCAAAAGAAATATTGCCTGGAAAACTCGAGAAAATTGACAAATAATCCACGACAGAAAACTCAGAAAAATTGACGAGTAACAATTCAAATAAAATCATCAAAAACCTCGGGAAAATCCCGGAGAAAAGACCACGAGTGTTTTGTCCAAAAATTTCAATAAACACATGAAAAAATTCGAAAAGAGGGGACCACAAGCACTCGGGTCGGGGCTACGCTCAAATATATATATTTGTACTCGATGGTCGTTGAAGGCTACTCGATCACCTGGATGTATCAAGTCTGACACTCTACTTCCTACTGAACCTAACTTAGGAGGGTACTCCTTAGCCCAAGACAGGTAATCAACAGGTGGACAACCAAGTTAGAATATATATTTAAAATTTATATTTTAGCATGCGCGTGGATTTCAGGCATACAAAAGGAAAGTTGTATCAACTTTTGTAGTAAAAAAATATTTTTTTATAAATATTGAATCTGTTCTTATCAGTTTTGAAAGGTACAGTTGTTCACTAGTCAATCATGCTGTTGGACATAGGACCGCCAACAATCTAAGAAGGTACGGGTCCCCCGCTAATCTTAGGTCGGTGAATTTACAGTTCGTCAGGTCCCAAAATTGAGTTCTGATGTTGTAGGATGAAATATTATTCTGCTCTACCCTCAACGTGCCTTTGTCATCATCGCCCTAAGCCCCAAAACAAAACCGACCTACTTGCGATCTTGTTTGATGGTTTCATATATAGTAAAAGGCTATACATGAGCACTTATGTATCGGACATAAGCACAGAAAACCGAACCAACAAGCAAGGAAAAAAAGAATAAAAATGGGGATGAGAGAGAAGAAATTGACCCACCCAAAAGATCGAAGGAATTAAGGGTGAAGCAATCCTCAAAACTATATCCAAAAGACCTAAAAATAGAGCCAAAGATCCTTGAATCAATCCAAGAAGGATATCACTTTCTCAATTTCTTCTAATTGGATCAGCCCATGAAGGGTATCTTTTCCAAGTCTTTGCTTCAAATATATTAGAATGGGCTCAAGATTAGCATAGTACTAAACCCATATCCCAATCACTTGTATGCAATCACATACCCGATCCTGAACCTAAATGTGGTACTTGTATTATCTAAATTTCAACATCAAACTTCCAAAACTCTTTTCCAAGCAACAATTTCATACTCCTCCCAAATCCTTTCATTTTCTCCCTTCCATTAAAATATTTTTACTTCCTAAAATCATGGAGCTATAAGATCAAATAAATATTCATACCCAAGGGGCAGCAATAGAGAAGAATGGCTACCACACACTTAAGTTCATGAGTAGAGCCAAAAAGAGGAGCAGCCAAGCCCCAAACAAACTCATGGCCAGGCTTGGGAAAGGGAGTAAAACAGCCCAAAAACCAACAACCAAACAGATCACGAGTAAGGCCCATAAAAGGGACAAAACCACCACAAAACAGCCACCAAACAGCTCACGACCAAGCATGGCAAAGGGAGCAAAACAGCCCAAAAACTAACCACCAAACAACTCACGAGTAAGGCCCATAAAAGGGGCAAAACCACCACAAAACAGCCACCAAACAGCTCACGGCCAAGCATGGAAAAGGGAGCAAATGGTAAAGGGAGCAAAACAGCCCAAAAACCAGCCCCCAAACAACCTAGAGCAGTTCACAGATAACAACAGGAAGGAGATCAGGGCTCAGGGGTAAGGCCAGGAAAAGAGAGCAGCCATACTTCGTAACAAGCCCACAAGTAACAAAACCATGAAATGCATCATCAAGTTCCACCCAAAAAAAATTCACAATTTAATGAAGTAAATAGGACAAGGTTCACGGGCAAAGGTAGTAAAAGAAAGACAAGCCCAAATCAATCTCCTTAATCATAGAAGAACCATAGGAAAAGTTCATGGCCAGGGTAAAATGAGAAACAAGCTAAATCCCAAACAACCGCCTCACCAACCATAGCATTAAGGCTCACTGGTAGGGGCAAAGAAGAAGGCCACAAAGGCAACCACACGAAGTAAGGCCCACATCCAAGACAACAGAAAAGGAAGCCATCATAGGTAGTTCCATTGCAGTGTATTTGATATACATAAGAGAGTAAATGGACAAACTACCATAAACTACCCATACCGAAGCCATTTTCATCACATGAAGCATGATAGTGAGTTAATCTACTTGTATTAAACACCCCCTCATAGAGATAGACATTGAAATTCATGAATTTTGGGATGACAAACTTGATTACCCATAAAAATCTTAGGAGGAGGAGCATTAAAGAGGAGGCCCCCAACCAAGTCATGCCCAACAAAAGAGTCAAACTGAGCCCAAGGAATAGTCCAAACAGTAAGAGATTTCAGTCAACATACAACACTAAAAGGAGCCCAAACCGAGCCTACCAAAGAGCCAACCCGAGCCCCACACAGAGGACAAACCCAGCCCAATATAGGAGCAAATCGAGCCCACCAACTGGACCAAAATAGCTTCTAGCATAGGGGTAAAACAGGAAACCGTGGCCAATAAATCTGAGCCCAGGAAGAAGAGCAAAACAGAGAACCATGACAGGCATACCCGAGTCCAGCAAGAAAGGACAAAAATAAAACACCATTTCAGCTCAACTAAACCCAGTAAAAGGAAGCCAACAGATAAGTCTTCGAGTCAAATCAATTCCTTGCTTCAAATTCAATTAATCCCAACACAAAGGCTAGAGAAAAGAATACAATTTAAGTCAAAACCTCACCCACCATATGGGCAAACAAAGCCCATAAGAAAGGCAAAACAAAACCATACTTCCCGGCTAACAGAGCCAAAAAACCGAGCCCTTCAAATGGCCCAAAACAGAGAATACTTTCATCCATAATTTGATTTGAAAGAAGCTCAAACCGAACCCAACACATGGGTCAAAAAAGAAAATATTTCCAGCATAAATTTGATTCCAAAAAGAGTCCAAACCGAGCCCACCAAATGGGCTAAAACTAACGTAAAACTTTCAGCTAAATTCAGCCTAGAAGAAGCTAAGATCGAGCCCTTCAAATAGACTAAATGAAGTGCAATTTCCAACTATCATAAAGCCAAAATCGAGCCCTCCAAATAGTCTAAAAACAGAGAAAATTATTACAATAAGGATCAAACTTTAATGAGCCAAAACCGCACCCAATCACAAATGGGTTAAAGCAACTAAAAAAAAAAATTTCCCTTGAAGCCTCACATTTCAAAATATTATGTTAACATATGCTTCAACATAAAAATGAATTCCAGCATAGATTCTAGATGAGCGAGCATCAATCTAAAATTCATATCCATGACTTTTTATGCATCTTAAGCAGGAAAGAAAAAAAACATAAACCATCTCTCTTTTTTTTTTTTAACAAAAGCATCCCCTTTTTTTTAACAGTAAATTGCTTCAGCAAGGAGCAAAGAAAGAAAGCCACAATTTCCAACAAATGTTTAAAATAATGATAGGCAGCATGAGATAGATAAGCACGAGCCAACATCCATTTTGAACATGAGTAATAAAGGGCTTTGATAACCCATTCTAACATGCATTTCTAGAGGGGCAAATCTCTTTTCAAAACTACCATTATGATACTTCCAAATATCACAAGCAAGAAGAATAAAGGCAGCCTATACATACTCTATTCAGATTTTTCTAGGAACTATTCATGCTTAAATTTCAAAAACAAGCCCAAATCTTGCTTTCACATGCTTTAAAAGAGATGGGAAATATTTTTATGCCATCTGAAATAGTGCAAAATAGAAGAGAGGAGAAGAATACCTCTTTTCAGCAGATTTAAAATTAAATTGAAAGATAATTTCAAGAAGACCACTCCAAAAGAGATGTCCCTCCTAAAGACTTCAAGAAACGACAATCACGAATGCTCCACATTACAAGCACCCGAAAGTATAGCTTAAAGAGGATTTTCGACAAAGTAAACAACACTCCACGAATACTCCACACTCCAAGCACACGAGAATCAGATTTAGAGAAGATTTTAGCAGAGTTTTCTTCCCTAAAAGGCTCTCACAGTAAGAACACAACCTCTCATTTCTATCCAGAAATTTTCAACAACCCAACACACTAAACCAAGATGTCTTTTCATAGGCAGAGAAGAGAAGAGAGACAGCCACACTGGCCAACCAATCAAAAAGAGGGAAGGAAGCGTCACAATAAAGGGAGAGAGCGTACAGCCTCGAGGAGGAGAAGTGTCGGCCAGCTCGCCTCCTGCAATTGGGAGAAGCGTACTGCCGCGTGGAACGTCCACGGGAGCTAGGGCACGCGAGGGGAACGGGACGAGCTTCGCGGGATCAAGCCATGGGATCGAGCCACGAAACGAGCCAAAAATGGGACTTAAGTGCGCAGGTAAGGAGATAAATAGGGTTTAGGGTTATATATTTAATATCATAAGTATTAATAAAATTTGATTTGTACTTTTTATTCATGTGTCAAAATATAACAAAATTAATGTCTTTTTTTAGGTAATTCTAGCGTTTCGGACGCGCTGGCACGGTTCGTTTCACCGTCGGAAGTCGTTTTGATGAATTCATCGATTTGCGTGTAACTTTTGCTCGTGTCAAAAATATGACAATATGGGTGTCTTTTCCTACTAAAGTTGGTGTCCCGGACACGTTGGCGCAGTCCATTTTACCGTTGGAGGTTGTCCGAAGAAGTTCGCATTTTCACCCATCTTTAGGCTCAATTGAAGTCTGATCTTGTGCAATTTAGTGAATTTTGTGCATTTTGTGTGTGTATGTGACGATAAAGTCTTGAGGAGGTTTTCTTAGGGCTTGAGATCCTATTGGAAATTTCTCCCTTAGTCTTCACACAATAGCCCTTAACCGCTCGTCCATAAGACGATGGTTTTGAGACCATAAATGTTAGACGTCACAGGAAAATAGGAAGTGGCTGGGATTTCTAAAAAGTTTGGGTCTCAATTCTAATTTTCAGTTTGGGTCTCATTTCTAGTTTTCTAAGATGATCAATCGAAACTCCTAGAGCTAGATCCTAGAATCCTAAAGAAAAGAGTAATGACCTCAAAATGAGGTCAACATACCCGAAAGGGCTGACCGGCTCTTCTATAAGGGATTGATGCCTCCTTCCCACAATGGGATCCAATCCTAATTATCTAGGGCTTATATATGTGATTTATGTTTTTAGGATTTCAATTTTGATTTAAATTTTAGTCAAGATAGTTGTCGGTATCCAGATTTTCACTTAAGGTTGTATAAGACAATGAGTGGTGATCCGATTGTATCTCGTACGAGGTGGTGATTATCCTCAACCATCCCACTCCCCCGCCACCCTCTTGCGATACCACCTCCACCATATTTTTTGCAACCACGAAAAAACACCCACACTACTATGTTCCTGCAATTGTCTACCGCCTCTCCTGCCCTCCCAAATTATTGTCCCCCTGTCGCCAACCCCTCTCCTCATTGTCGTCATTCCGAGGACAGCGCACTACCTTTCAAAGATTCCAGCCCTCCCTATTGTTGTCACCGTTGTCCCAGCCATCCAAACACCCTACACCTCCACTCAGCCTCTTACTTTGTTGTTGCACCCTCCTGCAAGCCCCTACTTTCTGTCCAGCCAGCCACCCCCAATTCTAGCTTCTTGTTGATCCCTCCACTACCTCCAGCTTGCTACCCAGCCAACCAACCACCTTCCCCTCGTTGTCGTTAAGCCTCTCTTAACACCTCTCACCCTCCTTTTTCGCAACCTCGACATGTATCCACCCTCGGCGATCCTCTTCCTAGGGAGTCTTTGTTTTCTTATTTTCAAGAGACTTTGTAATCTTTTTTGAATTTCAGCAATAATAATTGCATTTCTATTATTGTTTGGGTTTACTTTGATATCAGTAGTGATGGCCTTCTTTAACTTCACAAAAATATTGATCGTCACTTCCCCTACTAAAAGTTAAAGCTCCGACAATTGAAGAAACATCCTAATGGGAGAACCCCCTGGTCGCGGGATTATTACATGCTTGTGTTTCCCCTGAGGTGGCAATCCACGTGGCAATTAGAAAACCTTATCAAATTATTGTAGGAGTTGAATCTCTGTCAAATCTATATCACGTGTCTCTTACATGCTATGCAATTCAATCAATAATCCTAACCCTACATCATGCACTGCCATAACCATGGTTTTGAGTGTCACCAAAGTTTTGCATAAATTAGTTACAACGAAGCACCGCCGTCTTATCTCCCTCATAAAACTCCATTTTCAGGAGTTTTTAATTCATCTTAATATCCCCTCAAGGCTAAAACCATTTCATATCCAATATCATGTCATTACTCCCTAAATTCAAGGGAAAAAAAAACCTCCATCACCAGAATATCTTGCAGTCTTAAAATCACTCATTGATAAACTCATCTACTCTCCTCCGCCTGTCCCCTTCTCGTCATGACTCCAAAACTTCATGTGTCAACCATTTCAAGCCCCAATTGTTTCACTAGTTGAGTAGAGATGAAGTTATGGGTGGCCCCACTATCTAACAACACCACTATGTCCTGCTCTCCAATCTATCCCCAAAATCATAGCGTGGTTTGATGTTAACCCCACCACCGAGTTCAATGAGACTTCTGCCACATCCTAGTAAGGGTGTTCCTCCCCCTTCGCCACCGAAGCCACCAATTTTTCTTCCTCTCCTACCTCCTTGTCACACACTGTGAGAACCTATAATGTCTGATCCTTGCAATGATGTTTTAGGACAAACTTCTCATCATACCGAAAACATAACCTCTTAGCTCGCTGAATCTCGATCTTTGTAAGACGTTTGAATACAGCCCATAGTCCTGGCCCATTATTACCCATGGAGCCTACCTCTATACTTTCACTGTTTGAATTTTTTGCATCGTCATAGCTGTAATATTTCGATATGGCGCTCCACTTATGATGCTCATATGAGCTCATTCCATTGCATTTTTATCTTTAACCAACTGCGTTAATTCAATAGTTTCTTCCAATCCTCTCGATCTCAACAGATGAAGAGATGCTCAAATTTTTCCAACACTTCTTATGATATCTTTTTTATATGATTGGTTAACATCTCAAATTTATCCCTATAATCCATGAAGGACCTTTCCTGAACCAAGAACTGCTCCTGTAAATCCCCTTCCTAAATGGTTATGAAGCGCTCCAACAATCAGTCATTGAATTCTTCTTATGTACTTATTAGCTAACGTTGTTCTCTCAATTGATATCATGTTGGAGCTTTCCCTTCTAAACAAAGGCCACCTCCATCAATTTTTCTTCCTCTGTCAATGCATTAACAACAAAGTATTTCTCAATGCGATAAACCCAACCATAAACATCCTCTCCTTCAAAGATCGACATCTTTAACTTCCTTATGTGTGATTCTCAACCAAAGTTCGTTCCACCTGGGTTACCTTGCTTGACCCATATTGATTTCCATTCTTCCATATAAGTCTTGCTCACTCCCATTATCAGTTTGCCTGTCCCCACAAGCTCCTAAATCGTCTTTCACCCGAAAAACTGCAGCAGCAAAAGACATTAATGTGTTTGTATGTAGCCATCCACTGTAATTTTCGGTTCCAAGCCAAAATCCTTTAAATTGATCTTCTCTCGCCCAGAATCGCATGTCATCACCTTCCGCCTACTTCCTCTCATTCCAACCGCCTGAATGTGCTATTCCTTCTAAGCTTTGTTGCTTCGGTCGGCTGCCCATTCCTTCGCCCGCTCCTGCGGCTTAAGATCCACCTAAGATGGCGATGATGCCTTGATGTCGCGTGAATCCTTCTAGTTGCTGCCACTCGCATTAGCTCCAGACACGTCACTCGATCCTACTGTAGGCGGCAGTAGGTTTGTATGAGACTTTGCAATCTTCTTTATCATTTCTTGTAGGCTCATGAATCTCCCTCAAACCGCCCCTTCATGGATGAGAAATGCTCCTCCATTCTAGATCTAATTTGAACCACCAATTCAGCTAATTTTTCCTCAAAAGTATCTACTTTCTTGGTCGTCCCAGGTTGGTTTTCGATCACGAAGAAGGAACTTTGTACACAGCAATCACATCATTGGCTTCCCAGCTAGCTCAAATCACGACTGTATCAAGAGATTCAGTGGTCACGAATTGGCTTTCTAGAGAAATCACAAGCAATCCCATTGGTGGCTCTGCACAGTATGCAAATCACAACTAGGGCACATCACGATCCTTCCTGATTTTTTATCACGAAGGCGAAGCTCTGTGCTCGTCATTGGCTTCCCATTTAGCTCAAATTGTGACTATATCAAGTGGTTCGGTGATCCCAAGCGATTGATTCTAGGAGAAATCACGAGCGATCTCGTTGTTAGCTCTTCTCAACGCGCAAATCACGACTAGAGCATGTCGCAATCCATCACAGTACTCGCAGCAATCCCATGTTGTTTGCCAGTTAGCTCAATCATGACTATATCGTGATATTCAGTCACGAAGGGAGACACCAAAGAATGTTGGTTGCAAACTCGTCGCAGTAAGTCTCCGCCAAGAAAGATACTAATTTAATACAAACTTCTGCAAAAATTAGAGCAAAACAAAATATTTTATTTCACTGACATAAATGATAAACACGTATAATTCTAGACGTGGGCAATCTCTCCCAAACCCTAAACCAACCCTAAGGTTCAAGATACCAATCACATACGCCCTCCCTAAACATATTACGCCTTATTATACCCCCACAATGATTATTAATAAAATACCAAATTACCTTTAGGCGTCGGTCTAACACATATATGATATCTAGTGTATCACAAGTTAACCAAAAGAAATCATTATGTAAGTTGTGAGTTTTGGTCAATAAACAAAGCATAATTTGTTTGTCAAATGAGCCAAATATATGGAAAAAAGAAATTTTTAGAAGAGAAATGAAATTAATATCCTTAGATTTCACAAAAGCCAAATAATAGTACTCTACCAAGCCATCCCAGATGATGTAAAGGCCTTCACCAACTTCCCCTTCACGGAATACATACTCTCCACTGCCTATAAAAGAAGGTAATGATTACTGAAATATATATACATATCATGATATATAAATAAACACACACATGCACATTAACACGTCAGGGGAGCCACCGTTGCTCAATTTAGTATTCTAAGAAGCATTATAGCAGTGAGTCATGCACTGCACCTTTTATTATACCAAAGCTCAAGTGTAGTTCATTCAAAAGACTAGAGAAAAGTTTTAACTCTAATGTTAATTTAGGAAAATGTTTTTCACGCCCCACTGACACAAACCCTTCAATATCACGCCTGTCTAGCAGGAAAAAGGGGGCATTTACATAGATAGCGCGCCATTGTTATTTATTTACATATCTCACACCTAAACTTTCATATTTACATACATGTCACTTTAGTGCTTTAAACCTATGCATAAAAAGGTGTACTTCACCTTTAA
Organism: Phalaenopsis equestris; assembly: GCF_001263595.1. Lineage (NCBI taxonomy): Eukaryota > Viridiplantae > Streptophyta > Magnoliopsida > Asparagales > Orchidaceae > Phalaenopsis > Phalaenopsis equestris. The sequence continues at coordinate 56,038 of NW_018165412.1, forward strand.
AAATTGCTAATAGCATTGTTTGATGCGATATAAAAAATTTGAGTGCTATGTGCGTGAGCATGAAAGTCTAGGTGTGAGATATGTAAATACATAAGAATTGTGTGTTGTGTATTTAAATGCACTAATAAAAAAATAATGTTGACATGCTATCCTCTTTGTGCATTGCGCTCCTAAATAACATTTTTCCCTCTCCTCCCTCCAAAGCATTATGTAGAGAATGTAAAAGAACTCTCAGTTTTAAGAAATATAAGGAAAGAAGAAAATGGAAATAAACAACAAATTTTCATTCTTACTGAAATGATTATTCCTATTTAAGCTCTGTTTTACATTATTCAAGCAAGCGCTCAAAGTGCATTTGCCACATAAATTAAAATTATTTTTTGTAGAATAAAGGAAGATAACTGTCGCTTACATTTAAAAGGGAAAAGGAAAATAAATAAATTTTCTATTTAGATTAAAAAAAGATATGTGTCATTTCTCTCAATCTCCAAATCTATTGAAATTGAACTATTGCAGTTTAAGATTAAATGTTGATAATACCTAAAAAACGGCTTCCTACTTGATTCTAACCACTTGATCAAGTATAATGATTTGTTCCCAAATGACCTTTGAGAAGCTAAGTATAGATAAGCGTTAGTCCAAGCTCCGATGCTACTCAATATAATCATTTTTATATCAACACGCAGATCATTTTTGCTAAAATGAGTCCAATTCAACTAGCATTGACATGGGCCTCAAAATTCATCAGTCAACAGTTCAATTTAGATCCCATCATCACAACTTATGGTATCTCTGGCTTCCATCAATGCATTCTTCATTAAAAACAGGCTATTATTAATGAAGTGTTTCGGCCCAAAAGCTACTAAATATGAACAGCTTCGGTCCACAATATTCAAAGATGATGTGGTTCATTTGTTCCTCTTGCAATGTGCAAAGCAAAAATCCTCATCTAAGAGCCAAAAAAATACCTTCCAATGGATCAAGGTAAGTAGACCACACTTTTTCATTTCTATGCACACATTGTTGGATTACTTTTAGGTCTTTTGTATGAGTACCAGCTATTTTAGATATTAAAAACCTTGGAATTGGTTAACAAAGACTTGGTATTGAATCGTTTTATAAATCAAATTTGAGCTTCAGCATTCCACATGTCCAACAAAAATTAAAAAAAAAAAAAACTTACATACATACAATCCAATTCCTATGTATTTACATATATAGCATCTAAAATTTCCTATTTACATAAATATCACCCAAATCTTTCATATCACATTAAAAAAACCACCATTTTAACTCTTAAAAAGTGAAATACACCTTTTTCATGATTAGGTAGAGTGCTATGTACGCAAAAAAATTTATGTTTGGTGTTGGATATGTATGAACATGAGAAATAAGTGGAATGTATGTAAATCTTCCCAACAAAAAACATGTTGTTGCTCTTTCCCTCCCTTCACCCTCGGACATGGCCAATCTGCTAATATTTTGTTTCTCTGATTGAATGTCTAAGAGAATAGGAAGCAAACCGGGCTGAAATCAGCCTCCGAGAACTTCAATTGACCTGATGACTTATTGCGTAATCAATTACATAGAAAGTTCTTAAGCGAACGATAAACGTTCGGAGCAAAGGTGAGAGAAAATTAAAATAGCAAGATATAAAATTATAGGTCTCTGTCTCACCGTAGTGCTTCACAAGGACAAGATCTGCAATCTTTCTAAGAGAAGAACTCGGAAGCTTCTGCAAGAGAGGAACTTGTCCGAGAAACTCGATTACTGAAACGAAAAAACAAATGAATTTGAGAACTGAAGATCAAACGATCAATTAATCCTCAAGCTAGCGTGATCGAGCTTCACCAGATTCGCTATCCATGGCACGCTCCATGTCTCCTCTTCTTGGGTAGCAAAAAGAGAGAGAAAGCAAGGAGAAGTTGATGAACCCAAATTGCAGGACTCTTTACTTTCTGCCAAAAATTGTGATTTTTTTTCCAAAAATAGGATTTTTTTTTTTTTTTTTTTTTTTTGGAAAGAGGGAGGCTAAGGCCGGTTAATGTTAAAA